>NC_073240.2:56851969-57155000 GCF_029281585.2 Gorilla gorilla gorilla | reverse complement strand
AAAAATCAGGAAATTAAATTATACCACAAGAGAAAATCACATTCAATAAAAGGAAGACAGGAAGGAATGCCACAAGACAACCAGAAAACAAATAATGAAATGACAGGATTAAGGCCCTTATCAGTATTAACATTGAATGTAAATGCACTAAACTCTTCAATCAAAAGACGGACTGGTTTAATGGATGATAAAACAAGACCCCATGATCTGTCGCTTACAAGAAACATACTTTACTTATAAAGATATATATATAGACTGAAAATAAAAAGGGTAGAAAAAGATATTCTACACCAAAAAAAAAGCAGGAGAACCTATACTTAGACAAAATAAATTTCAAAACAAAAAATGTAAGAAGAGACAAAGAAGGTCATTATATAATGCTAAAGAGGTCAATCCAGCAACAGGATATAATGATTGTATATATATGCATACAACACTGGAGCACCCAGATACATAAAGCAAATATTATTCGAGCTAAAGAGAGAGCTAGACCACAATACAGTAATAGCTGGAGACTTCAGCACCCACTTTTAGCACTGGACAGATCTCCCAGAAAGAAACTCAACAAACATCAGACTTAATCTGCACTGCAGAACAAGTGGACCCAATAGACATTTACAGAACATTTCATCCAAAGACTACAGATACACATTATTCTCCTCAGCATGTATATCATTCTCAAGGACAGACCATATGTTAGGTCAAAAAACAAGTTGTAAAATATTTTAAAAATTGAAATAATATCAAGCATCTTCTCTGATCACATGGAATAAAACTAGAAATTAATAACCAGAACTTTGGAAACTATACAAAGACATAGAAATTAGATGATATGCACCTAAATTACCAGTGGGTCAATGAAGAAACTAAGAAGGAAACTGAGAAATTTCTTGAAACAAATGATAATGAAAACACAACATACCAAGATCTATGGGATACAGTGAAAGCAGTACTGAGAGGGAAATTTATGCAGCTGTAAGTGCCTACAACAAAAAAGAACAAAAACTTCAAATAAATGACTTAGCAATGCATCTTTTCTTTTTCTGTCTTTCTTTTCTTTTTTTCTTTCTTTTTTTTTTTTTTTTTTTTTTTTTGTTTCTTTGAGATAGAGAGAAACTCTGTTGCCCAGGCTGTAGTGCAGTGGCATGATCATGGCTCACTACAGCCTAGACCTTCCTGGGCTCAACAATCCTCCCTCCTCAGCCCCTCAAGTAGTTGGGACTACAGGCATGCACCACCACATCTGACTAATTTGTATTTTTCCTAGAGATGGAGTTTCACCATGTTGCCCAGGCTGGTCTCAAACTTCTGGGTTCAAGTGATTCACGTGCCTTGGCCTCCCAAAGTGCTGGGATTACAGGCATCAGCCACCACATCCAGCCAGCAATGCATCTTAAAGAACCAGAAAAGCAAGAACAAACCAAACCAAAATTAGTAGAAGAAAAGAAATGAAGATCAGAGCAAAAATACATGAATTTGAAATAAAGAAAAGATCAATGAAACAAAAAGTTGGTTTTTTTTAAAGATGAGCAAAATTAACAGACTAACAAAATAAGGGAGATGACCCAAATAAATAAAATATGAAATTAAAAAGGAGGCATTGCAACTGACAATGCAGAAATTCAAAGGCTCATTAGTGGCTATTATGAGCAACTATATGCCAATAAATAGGAAAATCTAGAGGAAACAGATAAATTCCTAGACACATACGAACAACCCACCAAGATTGAACCATGAAGAAATCCAAAACCTAAACAGAACAATAATAAGTAACAAGACTGAAGCCACAATAAAAAATTTTCCCAGTAAAGAAAGCCCAGGACCTGATGCCTGCACTGCGAATTCTATCGAACATTTAAAGAAGAACTAATACCAAACCAACTCAAACTATTCCAAAAATTGGAGGAGGAGGGAATACTTCCAAACTCATTTTATGAGGCTAGTATTACCCTGATACCAAAACCAAAGACACATCAAAAAAAGAAAACTACATGCCAATATCTCTAATGAATATTGATGCAAAAATCCTCAAAAAATACTAGCAAACAGAATTCAGTAATATATTAAAAAGATCATTTGTCATGACCATGTGGGATTTACCCCAGGGATGCAAGGATGGTTCAACACACACAAATCAATCCATGTGATACATCATATCAACAGAATGAAGGACAAAAACCATATGATCATTTCAACTGATCCTGGAAAAGCATTTGATAAAGTTCAACATCCCTTCATGGTAAACACACTTCAAAACCTGAGTATAAAAGGAACAGACCTCAATATAATAAAAGCCATATATGACAGACCCACAGCTAGTATCATACCGAATGGGAAAAACTGACCGTCTTTCCTTTAAGATCTGGCCTACTTTCACCACTGTTATTCAACATAGTACTCAATGTCCTAACTAGAGCAATCAGACAAGATAAAGAAATAAAGGGCATCCAAATCAGAAGGAAGAAGTCAAATTAACCTCATTTACAGATGATATGCTCTTATATTTGGAAAATCCTAAAGACTCCACCAAAAACTATCAGAAATGATAAACTCAGTAAAGTTGCAGGATACAAGATCAACATACAAAAATCAGTAGTGTGTCTGTATGTCAACAATCTAAAAAATAAATAAAAAAGTAATCCCATTTACAATAGGCACAAATAAAATACCTAGGAGTTAACATAACCAAAGCAGTAACAGATCTCTACAACAAAAACTATAAAACATCAATGCAAGAAATTGAAGAGGACACAAAAAAATGGAAAGATATTCCAGTTCATGGATTAGAAAAATCAGTATTATTAAAATGTCCATACTACCCAAAGCAATCTACAGATTCAACGCAACCCCTTGCAAAATACCAATCGCATTTTCACAGAAATAGAAAAAACAATCCTAAAATTTATATGGAACCACAACAGACTCAGAATAGCCAAAGCTACCCTAAGCAAAAAGAACGAAACTGGAGAAATCACATTACCTGGCTTCAAATTATACTATGGTCCTATAGTAACCAAAACATCTGAGTAGTGGCATAAAAACAGACACACAGACCAATGGAACAGAATAGAGAAAATACAGAAACAAATCCATATACCTACAGTGAACTCATTTTTGACAAGGTTGCCAAGAACATACACTGGATAAAGGACAGTCTCTTCAATAAACGGTGCTGGGAAAACGGAATATCCACATGCAGAAGAAGAAGACTAGACCCCTACCTCTTGCCATATACAAGTATCAAATCAAAATGTATTGAAGATTTAAATCTAAGATCTCAAAACTATGAAATTACCATAAGAAAACATTGGGGAAACTCTCCAGGACATTGGAGTAGACAAAGATTTCTTGAGTAATACACCACAAGCAAAAGTCACCAAAGCAAAAATGGACAAATGGGATCACATAAAGTTAAAAAGCTTCTGCACAGTGAAGGAAACAATAAAGAGACAACCCACAGAATGGGAGAAAATATTTTCAAACTACCCATCGACAAGGGTAGAAAATATAGGGAGCTCAAACAACTCTATAGGAAAAAAAATCTAATAATCTAATAATCCAATTTAAAAATGAGCAAAAGATCTGAAAAGACATTTCTCAAGAAAAACATACACATGGCAAACAGGCATAAAAAAAGGTGTTCAACATCAATGATCATCAAAGAAATGCAAATCAAAACTACAATATCATCTCAACTCTGATAAAATGGCTTATATACAAAAGACAGGCAATAACAAATGCTGGTGAGGATGTAGAGAAAGGGAACCCTGGTACACTGTTGGTGGGAATGTAAATTAGTACAACTACAAAGGAAACAGTTTGGAGGTTCCTCAAAAAACTAAAGTTATCATATGATCCAACAATCCCACTGCTGCGTATAGGTCCAAAAGAGGGGAAATCAATATATCTTTTTTTATTTTATTATTATTATACTTTAAGTTTTAGGGCACATGTGCACAATGTGCAGGTTAGTTACATATGTATACATGTGCCATGCTGGTGTGCTGCACCCATTAACTCGTCATTTAGCATTAGGTATATCTCCTAAAGCTATCCCTCCCCCCTCCCCCAACCCCACAAGAGTCCCCAGTGTGTGATGTTCCCCTTCCTGTGTCCATGTGTTCTCATCGTTCAATTCCCACCTATGAGTGAGAATATGCGGTGTTTGGTTTTTTGTTCTTGCGATAGTTTACTGAGAATGATGATTTCCAGTTTCATCCATGTCCCTACAAAGGACATGAACTCATCCTTTTTTATGGCTGCATAGTACTCCATGGTGTATATGTGCCACATTTTCTTAATCCAGTCTATCATTGTTGGACATTTGGGTTGGTTCCAAGTCTTTGCTATTGTGAATAGTGCCGCAATAAACATACATGTGCATGTGTCTTTATAGCAGCATGATTTATAGTCCTTTGGGTATAAGCTGAAACTGGATCCCTTCCTTACACCTTATACAAAAATTAATTCAAGATGGATTAAAGACTTAAACGTTACACCTAAAACCATAAAAACCCTAGAAGAAAACCTAGGCATTACCATTCAGGACATAGGCATGGGCAAGGACTTCATGTCTAAAACACCAAAAGCAATGGCAACAAAAGCCAAAATTGACAAATGGGATCTAATTAAACTAAAGAGCTTCTGCACAGCAAAAGAAACCACCATCAGAGTGAACAGGCAACCTACAAAATAGGAGAAAATTTTCGCAACCTACTCATCTGACGAAGGGCTAATAAACAGAATCTACAATGAACTCAAACAAATTTACAAGAAAAAAACAAACAACCCCATCAAAAAGTGGGCCAAGGAAATGAACAGACACTTCTCAAAAGAAGACATTTATGCAGCCAAAAAACACATGAAAAAATGCTCACCATCACTGGCTATCAGAGAAATGCAAATCAAAACCACAATGAGATACCATCTCACACCAGTTAGAATGGCAATCATTAAAAAGTCAGGAAACAACAGCTGCTGGAGAGGATGTGGAGAAATAGGAACACTTTTACACTGTTGGTGGGACTGTAAACTAGTTCAACCATTGTGGAAGTCAGTGTGGCGATTCCTCAGGGATCTAGAACTAGAAATACCATTTGACCCAGAAATCAATATAGCAAAGAGATATCTGCACTTCCATGTTTGTTGCAGCACTGTTCACAATAGCCAAGATCTGGAAGCAACCAAAGTGTCCACTAACAGATGAATCGATAAATAAAATGTGATACATATACACAATGGAGTACTACTCAGCCATAAAAAATAATGAGGCCCTGTCACTTGCAACAACATGGATGTAACTGGAAGTCATTGAGTGAAATAAGCCAGGCACAGAAAGACAAACTTCACACGCTCTCACTTATTTGTGGGATCTGAAAATCAAAACAACTTAACATATGGAGATAGAGAGTTGAAGAATGGTTATCAGAGACTGGGAAGGGTAATGGGGGATGCAGGGGTGGGAGATAAGGATGGTTAATGGGTAAAAAAAATACATAGAAAGAATGAATAGTACCTAGTATTTGACAGCACAACATGTTTATTATAGTCAAAATAATTTAATTGTACATTTTAAATTAACTAAAATAGTATAATTGGATTTTTTGTAACACAAAGGATAAATACTTGAGGGGATGGATACCCCATTTTCCATGATGTGATTATTACACAATGCATGCCTGTATCAAAATATCTCATTTACCCCATAAACACTTACTATGTAACCACAAACATTAAAAATTTTAAAAAGAGAAAGTGAGTAAATAAAAATTAAATATGAGAAACCTTATATTGTTTGCTTCTGCAGGGGTAGGAATCCATTCCCCAACCCCTTTCCTAGCTTGTCCCAGTTTTCTATTCTGTTTTTTATTTGCAGGGGGAGATTCTTTTTACAGGGCTGAGTAGAAAACGTAATGCATCTGTCATTCTACTATAACGTGGGGTCCTTTTGTACAAGTATTTTCCTGCTTTTCAGACACTGGCAAAAACTAAAAGATGAAATAAAAATATTTGTAGTAAAACATTTAATTATAAATTAGTAAAACATATAATTATAAATTTAATTATATTTTTAGTAAAACATCTAATTATAAATTATAAAATACAAATCTGTAACCATTATCAAAATACATTACTTGAAATGTTATATATGATACATTTCTTATTCCTAAACTAACAAATAATCATGGATTTGTATAAGGCATGAAGATAAAATATTGCCTAGGTTTCCTTCCCTGCTTCCATCAACTCCATTTTGGGGCATAGGGATAGAAAGTAAGAATCAAAATTAACTAAGAACTGATAAAAGTTTTAAAGTAGACTACTCCTCTAAGGAGAGTTGCTCTATCCTATCAATTAATAATGAGAATTTATAATGAGAATTTAGATGACTGGAGCATCTAAATGGAAAGTACTTTTTCAGTGGCTTTTAGAAAATGTGTGCTTACTAAAAACATATACATATATACATTCCTATACCTATGCGTATATATTCATGTTCAATTTGTAATAATTCATTGAACTGAACACACATGCTTTGGCTAGTGTTTCGTATATATGTCATATATCAAATGAAAAGGATAAAAACTAGCATTTATATAGAATTATTAATAATTGTACATATACTTACTATTATTTCCTTAGCTTGTCGAACCACGTCAGCTGTTTTTGCCTGCAATTCTGCATTTAAACGCCTAAAAGCAGAAAATAATTGGGATATACTGAAGATCCTAACAAAAATAAAAAATAAACTTCAGCAATTACACGTTATCAAGTGACGTAATCAACAAATGCCAAAATATACATATGGCATTCTTACTCTAAAATGAACACAGCCATTAAGAACTTATCCTCAACTCCCCATGATTCCTCCTTCCTTGTAGTAGGAACTCAAACACTAAGTATTAGCCTTTCTGTGGCCCTCTATTAATTTTAAGTGACGTAACTTATCTAATATATTTGGGAAGAATAAGCTGGGTGAGTTCAACTCTGTTCCACTCACCACCTTCTCGTTATTAGCCTACCTGCAAAGAATGCAAATTCTAACCTTGCTTCTCCAGAGACAGGCCCTGCTCTAATGTGGGCAGAAGTGGGCAGGGTATGGGGGAGACCTGCTCTGGTTTGGGGTATTGCTATAACTGGGAAGCTAAATGTGAGGTTTAGTGAGCAGACCCAACGCGGCTCACACCTCAGATACATACTTTAATATCAAGCTTCCTCGGAAATAAAGGTGACTATTTTGACCTCTACCTGTCACTCCTTTTTTAATTATGATTTTTCATTCTACTTGGAATCTAGCAAGAATAGAAATACTATTTACTTGGTCCTACATTAAGACTGCAAGAATGACAATATTATTGAAAAAAATTGTTTTTAAAGGAAAAACTGCCCATAATCCTACCACCACCATCCATTTTTATTTTTAATATTCCCTTCCAATTTTCATCTATAGCATGTACACAATTTTGTACTGTTTTCCCACAGCAATATAAAAGGAATATCTATCTTCACATAATCTTTATAAGCATGTTAAACTGCTATATGATAATTCAATAAATTACAATTAAGATAATGTACTGAACTCTGTCCCTATTAAGTCCCCTTTTCACTTTTAAAGGTTAACACCATCATAAACATATTCAAAAGCATATAACTTTTTTCTCCTGTTGAGATGTCACATTTCTAGACCACCTAGGATCTTCTGAGGTTATGTGAAGGAGACATGTTAAGGATTTTAAAAATTAGATATCTTGTTTTTCTTAGACATGTGATTCAGAAGTAACACAAAACACAGTCTCCACCCCCAGGGAAAAAAAAGGGGGGGGGATATTAGTACCATATCCTTTAACAGTCTGAAGCTTTAAGAAATATTTTTATATCTTAGGATTACCTGGTCAAAAGAAAAATATCTAAGAAAGACTTAAAGGTGCCTTTAAAGTGCCATTACCTGATTTTTCAAATTTCCCTAACAAGGACTTAATCACAAGGATTAAGTTTCCAATTAATATAGTGGACCAAGATGACTGAGAAGACTATTCTACTCTAAATCCATGGAAATGCCAGATAAAATGTAATGGAGGAAATATTGCTAAGCTCAAACTCAGGCAAGGGAAATGCCCTGGTACTAAGAATAAAGCAGCAATTCAAAGTGAGAGCAACAAACAGGAACAGAAGCCAAAATAGCTTAAAAGCTAGAAGCTGATGTATATTAGGCATGAAGGGATACACCTGTGAAACACAGACTACAAACATTCTACCCACAACCTTAGGTGAGCAGAAATGAAACTAGAACCACGGGTAGAAAAGATTCTCTTGTGAGTAATTAAAACAAACAAGAGGGAAGTCCAAATTCATCTTATCTAGGTGATACAAGGACACCATGGAAAAACTTTAAAATAGAAGAAAGCTGACGTGGAATCAATCAAAACTCGAAACTAGTAAAGGTAAATTGAAAACCACCCTACAGGAACATTTACTCATCTAGAATATATAGGACTCTCTCAAAAAGCAAACTGCTAAAGATAACTTCAGAAAGGTAACAAATTGCATAAAGAAACAAGCCACTGAAAGAGAGAATCAGCAGATGTGAGGAAAGGGAAAATTTATACTATAAGAACAAGAGATAATATAACAATTTAAAAAAGATTTTAAAATTAGCATTAATTTGGAAAAAAATGCACTTAGAAAAAACATTATGCAAGAGCCAGATTTTATCATAAAAGAATGCTGAACTTGAAAAAGATCCAAATATAAATTACATAAATGAAAAACACAGTCACTGAAATTAAGAACTCAAGGAAATTTGACAGATATGTTGAACAACATAATGGGCATAGAAGGAATGAGTGAATTAGAAGACAGATATAAATAAATCACCTACAAGGAGATACAGAAAACAAGGGGATAAAAACACAAAAGACAGGTTAACATCCATTGAAGACAGATGTTATGTTCCTACTATAACAGAAGTTATAAAAGAAATCCCAGAGAGGCCTGGGTGCAGTGGCTCACATCTGTAATCCCAGCACTGTGGGAGGTGAAGGGAGGATCACTTGAGGCCAGGAGACCAGCCTGGCCAACATAGTGAAACCCCGGCTCTACTAAAAATACAAAAATTAGCCAGGTGTGGTGCTGCATGCCTGTAATCTCAGCTACTGGGGAGGCTGAGGCACGAGAATCACTTGAACCTGGGAGGCGGAGGTTGCAGTGAGCCAAGATCGTGCCACTGCACTCCAGCCTGGGCAACAGAGCAAGGCTCTGTCTCCAAAAAAGAAAAAAAGAAATCCCAAGAGGAGAGAATGACAGTATTTCAAGAGCTAATGCTGAGAATTTCCCAAACTGAAGACATGGATCTCATGAAGAATAAAGAAAACAAATCCACCTGTGTATACATCACAGTGAAAATACAGAATTTTAAAAAGAGTACTCCCTAAACTACCAAATCATTATTTTAAAAGAACAGAGAAAAATAGTCTACCAGCATAATTATCTAAAAAGCTGACAGCAGATGGCTCATTAACATTTCTGACATTCTAACATTTCTATCCTTATATTACCAACAGACAATATAAGGATATCTTTAATGGGCTGAGAAGGAAAAGCTGGCCATCTAGAATTACATTCAGATAAACTGTAATTGAAGAATAAGTGCAAAGTAACAATTTTCAAAAAGACTGGAGAGTTTAAGACTCAGGTTTTCACAAAAAGTAATAAAGGGTCTACACTTCAGGAAGGAGGAAATTGAATCTGGAAAAAAAGAATTACGAAGATATCTGAAAACATGATAAATCTAAATTAGTACAGACTATAAAAATAACATTGATGATTAACTGGGTGTGGGTGTATTCAAAACAACAAAGTAAAATATTATCTAATTTAAAAGACAGAGGACGCCAAGTTAAAGCATTCTAACATCTTTCCAAATCAGTAAAAATAAAGACATAATGAAAACCCATTCAATCCAGCAGAAGACAGACAAGAACCAAAGACAAGACATAATAGAAAATATACAAAATAAGGTGGCTAAGACAACTTCAAGTTATGTAATAATGTAAATATATTAAATTCACTTATTAATAGGCAGAAATTATCAGACTGGTTATAAAAAGAATGCTCTTACTGATAAATGACATACAAAGTTTGAAAATAAAGGGATGAAGAAAGATATAACAGACACTGCATAATAATGAAAGGAATCAAGAAGATTTAAATAAGTCAAACAAGATACTCCCAAACAAAAATGGCCACAATTATAAGGAATTTTTTTAAACTATAATTATAATTGATGATTTTTAATACACTTCTAACAGAAACCAATAAAGCTGCAACAAAAAAAAGGTGAGGATACCGATGTCATGAAGAACAAATATAAAACAGATTAGCCAACAAATAATAAATACATTTTCTATCAAAGAACGCATAGAACTTTTACAAAAAGTGAACAAGCACTTGGCCACAAATAAGTCTCAATACATTTAAAAACTTAATATCACATCAATTCTCTAATCATAATGCAATTTAAAATAAACTAGGCTGGGCCTGTAATACCAGCACTTTGGGAAGCCGAGGAAGGTGGATCATTTGAGACCAGGAGTTAAAGACCAGCCTGGGCAACATGACGAAACCCCATCACTACAAAAAATATAATACAAAAATTAGTCGGGCATGTTAGCACATGCCTGTAGTCCCAGCTACTCAGGAGCCTGGGAGGTAAAGGTTGCAGTGGGCTGAGATCACACCATTGCACTCCAGTCTGGGCAACAGAGTGAGACCCTGTCTCAAAAAAAAAAAATTAGCATGGCATGGTGCCATGCGCCTGTAGTCCCAGCTCTTCGGGAGGCTGGGGTGGGAGAACTCTTGAGCCCAGGAGGTCGAAGCTGCAATGAGCCATAATCACACCACTGCACTCCAGCCTGGACATCAGAGCAAGACCTTGTCACATACATACTTAGAAAAATAAAAACTAGACAACAGTAAACAAACAACCCTATGTGCTTGCAAACTAAACAACACACTTCTAAATAATTACTATGAAAATCGTATAATATTTAGAACTAAATAACCATAAAAGAAATATACATCAAAACAAGTCCTGGAATATAGTTAACCTATAGTTGGAGAGAAATTTAAAGACTAAATATATTTATTAAGAAATAAGAAAAACAATAAATGAGGTAAATAAACTAAAAAACAAAAAATTAATCCACCCCAGTTAGAAGAGATCATTTGTCTTTATTTCTGTAAAGATTAATGAAAGTTTAAAATAGCACAGATTAGCAAGAAAACCAAAGCTGGTTCTCTGAAAAGACCAATAAAACAGATAAATCTCCCAGGAAGCTTGATAGAAAAAGAAAAAGACAAAAATAAACAATATTGGAAAGCTACCAAAAGGAGGGGTGTACATGGTTATGGATACAGTCAAGATTTCAAACATACCACCATAGACTCAGTTTATGCTAACATATTTTAAAACATACATGATATGAACACTTTTCTAGAACCAAAAATTATTTTAGAAATAACCAAAAACTATTCTAGAAATAGTACATCTAATCATTAAAGAAGCTAAATTCATAGACAAAAAGAATCCCCTTGAAAAAAAGAACACTAGACTCAGACAGTTTCACAATTTTAATCAAAGGGCAGAAAATCTCTAATTATAAAAAGCTTCCAAGAAAAGAATCAAAAAAGGAAAACTATTCGGCTTCTTTCATACAGCCAGAATGATACTGATATCAAAAACAGAAAGGAAAAGAAGTAGAAAAAAACTACAACACCCATTTCACTTTTGTTCATAGATGCAAAAAACCTACATAAAATTATAGCAATCAAATCTAGCAGTCTTTAAAGGAAAACAAGATACCTGCCTTTGTAGTTCAGTATGTTAAAACATTAAAGGAGGGAAAAAGAACATACCAACAGCTGAATTAATTGGGGAAAAAATAAGTTTTGATACATTTAACACTCATTCAAATTAGGAATTAAGGGGAAGAATTTTAAACATAATAAAAAGAATCTACCAAAACCCTAGAGCAAACCTCAAATGTAGTGATTATTAAAAGTGGGCTTCTCAAAATCATAAACAAGGAAGCTCACCATCACTTTTTCTATTCCATATCACACGGGAAGTCCTACACAGAGAAAAAGAGAGAATGCAGGAGAATAATCAAGGGACAAAATGATCAAAATTTGCATATAATGGTCTTCATCAAAAATCCAAGGGACTTCACAGAATGAATAAGAGAGTCCAGCAGGACTGAAGATCTGTGTGTATATAAACGCAGATGTAGCATCAACATCTAAAAATTCTACATTTATAACCAATTAGAAAATAGAAAAAATTCCACTTGTTATACAGCAACTATTCAGTACCTTGAAGCAAATTATATATGCAAGAATTTTATGTAGTACCATGATAAAACACTATTAAACGTAAAAAAAAAACCCATAAATGGAGAAGTATCATATTCGTGGAAAATTCAATAGCATAAATAAGTCAGTTCTCTACAAATTAATCTGTAAATCCAATGTAACTGGGATTTATGAGGGGGCTTGCCCTACCAGTTATCATTTTATCTTATTGTTTAGCTATCTGGTATTATAATACAGGAATGAAGCTTGAAAAATCTATCCACTTGAGCGATGAGCATCTTCCTTAGTCTATCCTTTCAGACAGTGATTATTTCCTCCAACAGGAGCAGAACTGCAAAAGGTTTTGGATTGAGGTCCCTGGGAAGTAGCATTCTAATGATCAATGCCAAGACAACAGGTGGCAAAACAGATACCATATTGTTATAATTTCATATTCTTGCTTACAGGGATGGCCAGACATTTTACTCTTCTACATGACACAGAAGTATTCTAGAAGATTCAGGTAGTGTAGGGAGTTACTCTGTTCATATGCTTCAGATGTGCACAACTCAAGAGTACAGATAACAGAAAAAGTAACAACTGGCCACCATATAATACTGTTTAGCTATCTCGTTTTATAAAGTAACTAGTGCTAGAATACAATAATAGTCCCTGTATATTTCTCATTTTAAGCAGGACTAAATCCCTAAGGATGCACCAGAACCAGGTGCAAAATACACTCTCAAATAACTGAACAAATAAACCTAATCCAGGTATTTAATACTATATGGTTAATGATAATGAAAATAACCGTTTTGATTGAGGCATAGCTGATAAAGAACTATATACAGAAAACAGATTAATTTGCTTAAGTACACTTTTGAACTGGGATAATCGGCCCATTTCATCAGAGAGAAGAAGATATGATTATCTTCCTACTTGCTGTGGTAAATTGGTCTGTGTATAGTTCACCTAAACACAGTACCCTTCAGTTTTAATTTCAAATATGCTTATAGATCATATGTAGATCATACCATAACTCTAGTTTAACCCTCTGATACAAACTGCCAACTATTTCCAAATTTTAATCTAGTTATTTTATATTAAAACGAAAGGGAGTTGTTAAAAGGCACTTTTTTATAAGGGTATGTATGATGGCAAATAAAACAGACATCGCCTCTGCCCTTGGAACTTACAGTCCAGTGGAGACAGACAAAAAGGAAATTCACAAATGAATTTATTGTAACAAATTATGCTAATTAGAAAGAAAAATCACTGAGACAATGAAAAAGACCAACAAGGGAGCCTACTTAGCACGGTCAAGGAAGGCCACTCACATTACAGGTTGAAGGCGTGTGTGATTGTCTCTTTCCTGAGATAGAAAGAAAACCTGGAAGAGTTTTCGGAACTAAAATGCCAGTGAAGCTGGAGAGTTTTAGGGGGAAAAGGGGAAGAGGGAATAAGATCAAATAGGGGAGGCAGGAGGAGCCACATCGATCAGAGCTTTTGAAATGCAACAGGAAACTATTGTAGAATTTTAAGCAAAGGAATGGTATCATCAAATTAAAAGATTACACTGGCTGCTGTGTGAAAACTTGGGGATGAGGAGTAGAACGGGCCAAGAATGAAAGCACCGTTGTCAGGATAGTTGTAATTACACTGAGAACAGATAAGAAAAGGAATATTTGAACGAGAATGGTAATTCTGATTGCAGTGGGAAGCATCCCTTCAATTTAGAAACCAACCTAAAGGAAATTTACACAAGGTAAACTCTATGAACTTGATATTAAGCGAAATAACCTAAACTATCAAGTGAACTAACTATTCGTGGCAATTCCTGCTACCCAAATAACTTCCAACAGTATCTTGCTGTTTACTTGGGCTACATTTTAAATTAAACAACATGCTTTCTTGGGCTAAATTTTCGCCCACTTCAAATATCTTCTAATACGCAGGCGAACTACTCAGATCAAAGACAAAGAAAGGATAAACGGCAGGTGAACGAGATGACGAGAAGCGAATGCTGCAGAGTGAGTGGTACCGAAGATCCAGCCAGTCTCCAGAAAAAAGTACTTGTAAGCAGCCTCATTTAGATGAAAGAAAGAAGGAAAAGTTCAACCGCCGAATTTCTTACTTATATTCTTCCTCCAAGGCGAGGAGGTCGGGTCCAGGTGTAGAGGGTTGCTGAACGGGTGGCGGGAACGGAGTCCCTGGAACGTTGCTTCTCTGTAAAAGAGCCACAGACTTTCAGACCCGAAGTTAAAGGAAGTCAGGCGTCCTAGTCGCCGGAACCCAGACGCTCCCCAGGAGCCTGGAGTTGAACTGACCGTGAGACACAGACTTCGCTCCGCCATCTTCGGCGACTGCGACGCGGTTACCGAGGCAACGACGCATCTTCCCGCGAGAGTTTCCACATCCCGGGTGCCTCCCGCCCGGGCGCCTACGCCTTCCCACTCTCAGGTTCTGTGCTGCGAGCGGCGCGAGCTTCTGGGAGCGGGCCCGGCCTTTGCTCGCAGCACTCGGCGCTGTCCCAGGAACCCAGGAAGGCTTCCTAACTGCAAATTCGACTTAGTGCAAATTCTCAACTTGTGGGGGTTGAAAGAGTTTCAGCCAAAACAGGCAGGTCCGTTGCCGCTACTCTATAGAAAGCAAGCTGGTGAGGCAATCCCTCCCTGTTGTGCTTTTCAAACCGTTAGTGGCTAATCCGACGTTCACCCCGTTTGCTTAAAGTGAGCTCTTCAGTGGAATTCAGAAGTTTTGATTTCTAATTTTTGTTTACAGCATGCATGGCTAAGACACAGGCTCTCAAGTTAGTCAACCTAAATTATTATCCTGGCACTGCCACTTACTAGTTATATGGCCTTGGGCAAATCACTCTGTATATCGGCCACTTCATTTGTCAAATGGAAGTGAGAATAGTGCCCACTTCACAGTTATTATGAGAAGCAAATGAATTCGTGCTTAGGATCATGCCTGAAACACGTAAGCGGTTAATAATTTCAATTGTTTTGGAATAAAATTGACATCCAGAAATAAACCGTGATATGATGTATGGTCATCTGATCTTTAGCAAGGGTGCAAGACCATTCAATGGGAAAATAATTGTCTTCAACAGATGGGGAGACAACTGGATATCCAAATGCAATTAGACCCTTAACTTCACACCATATACAAAAATTAAAATGTATCAAAGACCTAAACTTAGGAGCTAAAACTCTAAAGCTCTTCAAAGAAACTGTTGGTGTAAATCTTTATGACCTTGAATTACAATTCTGAGAATCCTTGATGGATTCTTAGATATGACACCAAAAGCAGTAGCAAAAAAAAAAAAAAAAAAAAGAAAAAAGAGGCTGGGCACAGAGGCTCATGCCTGTAATCCAAGCACTTTGGGAGGCCAAGGCGGGTGGATCACCTGAGGTTGGGAGTTCGAGACCAGCTTGACCAATATGGAGAAATCCCGCCACTCCTAAAAAAAAAAAAAAAAAAAAAAAAATTAGCCGGGTGTGGTGGCTCATGGCTGTAATCCCAGCTACTGGGGAGGCTGAAGCAGGAGAATGGCTTGCACCTGGGAGGCAGAGGTTGCGGTGAGCTGAGATTGTGCCATTGCGCTCCAACCTGGTCAACAAAAGCGAAATTCCGTCTCAAGAAAAAAACAAAAAAAAAGGAAAAAAAATAGATAAACTAGACATTATCAAAACTAAAAACTTTTAGTTTCAAAAGATACCATAAATAAAGTAACAAGACCACAGGAAGAGGGGAAATTCTTGCAAATTATATATCTGATAAATAACTTGTGTCTGGACTATATAAAGAAGTATTAAAATTCAAAAATAGGTAGGTGCAGTGGCTCATGCCTGTAATATGAGCACTTTGGAGGCTAAGTCAGGAGGATCACTTGAGCCCAGGAGTTCCAGACCAGCCAAGGCAACACAGCAAGGCTCCATCTCTACAAAAAAAAAAAAAAGGAAATAGATAAATAAAAATTAGCTGGGTCCAGTGGTACATGCCTGTAGTCCCAACTACTAGGAGACTGAGGTGGGAGGATCACTTGAGCCAGGGAGATCAAGGCTGCAAAGAGCCATGGTCACACCACTGCACTCTAGCCTGGGTCACAGAGTGAGACCCTGTCTCAAAAAAAAAAAAAAGAAAAACAATTAAAAAAATTTTTTAAAAAGACAACCCAAGTTAAAAATGGGCAAAGAAATAGGGATTTCTCCAAAGAACATATACAAATAGCCAAAAAGCACATGAAAAGATGCTCAATATTGTCCTCAGGGAAATGAAAATTAAAACCAAAGTGAAATGCCACTTGACACCCACTAGAATGGCGATAATCAAAAGGATGGATAGCCAGGCGTGGTGGCTCACACCTGTAATCCCAGCACTTTGGGATGCTGAGGAGGGCAGATCACCAGAGGTCAAGAGTTTGAGACCAGCCTGGCCAACATGGTGAAATGCTGGGAGATGGAAGTTGCAGTGAGCCGAGATTGCACCACTGCACTGCAGCCTCGGTGACAGAGGGAGACTCCATCTCAAAAAAAAAAAAAGGATGGACAATAACGTGTAGAGGAGGATGTAGAGAAACTTGAACCCTCATAAACTGTTAGTGGGAATGGGAAAATTGTGCAGCCACTGTGGAAAATGGTCTAGCAATTCCTCAATAGTTTATACACAGAGTTACCAAACAATCCAGCAACCACTGCTAGGTATACACCCAAGGAAAATGAAAACACACCCACATGAAAAGTATATGTACAAATGTTTATGTCAGGATTATTCATAACAGCCAAAATGCAAAACAAACCCATAATGGTCATAAACTGATTAGTGATTAAATAAAAAGTGGTATATTCATACAATGGAATATTATTCAGAAACAAGGAAGAATGAAGTACATGTATACCACAATATGGATGAACCTTGAATATATTATGCTAAGTGAAAGAAGCCATTCACAAAAGACCAAGTATTATCTAATTTCTTTCACAAAAGATCACATACTATAGGATTCTATTTCAATATGACTACATATTGTAGGAAATGTCCGCAATAGGCAAATCCATAGTGACAGAAGTAGATTAGTAGTTGTCTAGGCTTGGCAGATGATGGAGGTTTAGCTAAGGAGTTGCAGGGTTTGGGGGGCGCTAGTGAAAATATTCTAAAATCAATTGTGTTGATGGTGTACAACTCTGTGAATACACTAAAAGCCAATTAATAGTACACTTTATATGGGTAAATAAAGATATGTGAAATAAATCACTCAAGCTGTTAAAACATCTTAAAAATAAACTATTTACAACATCAAGGGATAAAGAAAGGAACACTATGCTAGCACTAATCAAAAGGAAGCTGGAGTAGCTATATTAATTTCAAACAAAGACGACATCAGAACAAGGAAAATTATCAGGGACAAAGAGGAGCATTAATGATAGAGGTCAATTCTCCAAGGGGATAGAACAATCCTGGTGTAAATCCTCCTAACAGTAGTGTCAAAATGCATGAGGCAAAAACTGGTAGGACTTGCAAAGAGAAATAGACAAATCCATCATTATATTTGGAGACTTCAATACTACTCCTTCAGTAATTAACAGGTTAAGCAGGCAGAAAATCAGCAAGAGTTGCTCTGGACAGCACTATCAATTAGCTTGATCTAATTGACATTTATAGAATACTCATTTCAATAACAGCAGAATACACATTTTTCTCAAGGTCGCATGGAACATTCACCAAGCTAGAACACATTCTAGCCATAACACACTTTAATAAATTTAAAAGAATATAAATTATATAGTTTAGGGTAGCTGTAATAAAGCACCACCAAGTGAGCGGCTTAAAACAACAGAAATTTATTGTCTCATGGGTCTGGAGGCTAGAAGTCCAAAACCAGGCTAGAAGTATCACCAGGACTATGTTTTGCTTGAAACCTGCAGGGGAGACTCTTTCTTTGCCTCTTTCTAGCTTCTATGGTGGCTGTCACTTCTTGGCATTCCTTGGCTTGCAGCTGGATCACTACAACCTCTCTCTGCCTCTATAATCATGTAGCATTTCCCCTGTGTGTTTCTGCCTTTGCATGGCATTCCTGCTTTTCATGAAGACTCCAGTAATATTGGATGTGGGCCACCCTAATGACCTCATCCTAACGTGATTACATCTGTAAAGACCATATTCACAGGTACTGGGGGTTAGGACTTCAATATATGGTAGGGAGGGGGAGGTGGCACAGTTTAACCTATAACCGAAATTATACAAACTATTTTATTGTGGTCCCAGAGCACAATAAAACTAAACTAAAAATCAATAACAAAACAGCTGGACACCCACAAAATATTTGCAAATTAAATTCATACTTCTAAATAATACATGGATCAAGTAAATAGAGGAATTAAAAAAACATTTTGAACGAAATAAAATTTGAAATATAACTTATCAAAACCTGTGGAATGTTATGAAAGCAGTGCTTGGAGTGCTTAGCATTCAATGCATATATTAGAAAAGAAGAAAAATCTAAACTCTGAATGTCTACCTTCGAGGCAGCTAAAGGAAAAATATTAAACTTAAAGAAAGCAAAAGAAAAGTAACAATAAACATTAGAACATAAATCAATGGAACTGAAACAGGGAAACAATAGAGAAAATCACAGAAACCACAATCTAGTTAAAATCAATAAACTTATAGCTGTGCTAACCAAGAAAAAGAGAAGATCCAAATAACCTGTTCTGTGTTATTTTCTGTGATGGTCAGTCAGGTGTGGCCATGAGAGGAAAACAACATTTATTATACTCACAGGTCCTAGAAATAGGACGCATGCCATGCCATACAGGGTTACATGGGGAAGCCTTGGGATAGTCAGGAGGCAGAAAACAGGAGCAAGAGAAACGCCTGGACTAGAGCCTCTATTGGAGTTTCCACAGGAAAAGCAAGGTAGGGTAAACCCATTAGGATTGGCTACTATGAATAATTTCAGAGGGCCTCGGAGTATACAGGTTGTCCTTAATTATCTGGTACATAGCTCTGCAATGGCTAAGACAGAGGAAGGCCTGTTGTATATGGACCAGACAGAAGAGGTATGGCTTCATATTAGCTTTTTATATATCAAAGCCATGCTCCCTGGCTAAGCCCTTTTGCTTAGCTAAGAATTGGCTTGCCCCAGGAGGAAGCAGTTTCTCCCAAGCCAGAAAGGATTTTTTAAAGATGTCTAAACATCATAATATACAGAAAATTAAAAAATATAAACAATACAGTACCAACATTAGAAATGGAATATAAGTCATCAATTGTCCCATGAAAATTAAAAGGATAATAAAGGAATACTATGAACTCTATAACCCAACATTTAATAAATTAGATGAAATGGACCAATTGCTTGAAAGATACAAACTACCAAAACTCATGCAAGGAGAAATAGATAATCTGAGTAGGCAAGGACACTGAGTCAATAAGCTTCCAAGAAAGAAATCACCAGTCCCAGATGGTTTCTCTGGTGAATTCTAACACACATTTAAGGAAGAAATAACAATTCTACATAATCTTTTTTGGGAAAATAAAGGCAGAAGGAACACTTCCCAACTCATTCTATGACTCTAGCATTACCCTAATACTAAGAGCAGTTAAAGACATTATAGGAAAACTACAAGCTGATATCCCTCATGAATATAGATTTTTAAACCCTTAAAATTTTAGCCAATATAATCCAACAATGTCTAAAAAGAATTATGCAACACAACGGAGTGGGATTTATTCTCAGTATACAAGGATGGTTCAATATTCTAAAATCAATCAATGAATTCAGCACATCAAGAGGACAAAGAAGAAAAATTATATGATCATATAAATTCATGCAGCAAAAGCATTTGACAAAATCCAACACCCCTGAAGGTACAAACTCTCAGAAAACTAGGACTACAGGGAAATATCCTCAAGTTGATAAAGAACTTCCACAAAATATCTACAGCTTAATGAAATTGGACGCTTTCTCCCTAAGATCAGGAACAACACAAACATGTCCTTTATCATCATTATTATTTAATATTACATCTGACGTTCTAGCTAGTGCAATAAGACAATAAAAGGGAATAAGAAGTATACAGATAAGGAAGGAAGAAATAAACCATCTTTGTGTATAGATGACATGAATGTCTATAAAGAAAATTTTTTTAAAAAAGAAAATCCAAAAGAAGAAATAAAACTCTCCTGTAACTAATAAAATGATAAAAACAAAATTTGTGTATACATAGAATGGACAATACAATAATATTCAGCCTTAAAAAGAAATGAAATTCTGAGACATGCTACTACATGAATGAACCTTGAAAGCATTTTGCTAAGTGAAATAAGCCAGACACAAAAGGACAAACATTGCATAATTCCACTTTTTTAAGGTGCCTAGAAATGGTTAATTCATAGAGACAGAAAACAGAGTTTACCAGGGACTAGGGAGAGAGGAAAATAGGGAGTTATTTTTTCATGAGTACAGAGTTTCTGTTTGAGATGATGAAAAAATTCTGAAAATGGATAAAGATTATTAAATCATTGCACAACTTTATGAATATATTACATTTAATGCCACCAAATTAAAATATGGTTGACATGGTAAATTTTATGTATATTTTACCACAATAAAAATTTCTAGTAAAGGAGTATCCTATCCAACCAATACTCCTCAGAATTGTCAAGGTCATCGAAAACAAGGCTGTGAAACTGTCACAGCCAAGAGGAGCTTAAAGAGATATAACAGCTTTGTAAAGTGATTATATTAGTCTGTTCTCACACTGCTATAAAAAATACCTGAGACTGGGTAATTTATAAAGGAAAGAGGTTTAATGGACTCAAAGTTCTGCATGGCTGGGGAGGCCTCAGGAAACTTAACAATCATGGCGGAAGGGGAAGCAGGCATGTCTTACGTGGCGGCAGGAGAGAGAGCAAGTATGTGAAAGAGGAAATGTCAGACGCTTATAAAACCATCAGATCTCATGAGACATCACTCACTATCACGAGAACAGCATGGGGGACACCACTCCCATGATCCAATCACCTCCCACCAGGTCTCTCTCTTCACACGTGGGGATTATGGAGATTACAATTCAAGATGAGGTTTGGGTGGGAACACAAAGCCTAACCATATCAGTGACATACTGGACCAAACCCTAGAATAGGAAAAGACATAGTAAAATACAAGGAATTCTGAATAAACTATGGACTTCAGTTAATGTATCAGTAATGGTCTACTAATTTCAACAATTTAACCATATTAATGTAAGATCATAATAATAGGGAAAACTAGGTGCAGGGTATATGGGAACTCTCTCTACGATATTCTCAGTTTTTCTGCAAATGTAAAACTTCTAAAAAATTAAATCTTTTTTTTTAAGTTAAAAGGGATTTTCTTCTTCAACAAAATTGTGAGCTAGATGATCTGGGACACCCTTCCACTGCACAACGACCAGATTCTGGAAAAAAAAACAAAACTTATCTATGCATTACTGAACTTGAAGAAAGTAGGAGAAATTTCCATGTGTCCTCCTGACATCTCATTCTCCAGATCTCTTCCCCACAAATAAACAAGGTCTTCTGATAGTAGGCATTTAAGAATAAAAAGGTTAAGCTGAGAAAATGCCCCAGGGAACTGTATTCAGAAAACAAGGCTTACATCAACAGCAATATGGAAGAGCTGAATCTGAGACCTCTGTGCTAATCTAGAAACCAAAAAAGGCTAAAAGTCATTTAGAATGGTAGTGCCCCAACAGTCCTAGCAGATTCAAACACAAATCTTTTTCAAGAAAAAATTTCTAGTTAAGCCCACTAGATTCCCAGGTTAAGATTAAGAAAATGTGAGTTCACCATGAAAAATCACCAGACATAAAGGAAGCAAGTCACCATAAGTGCAAAATTAGAAGAAATAACAAATATTTAGACTTCCAATAAATTCAGATATTAAAATTTTATCAGCTGTGAAATAGAGAAAATCTATTTAGAAAGAAATAGAAATAAG
This sequence comes from Gorilla gorilla gorilla, assembly GCF_029281585.2. Classification (NCBI taxonomy): domain Eukaryota; kingdom Metazoa; phylum Chordata; class Mammalia; order Primates; family Hominidae; genus Gorilla; species Gorilla gorilla. Next base: position 57,132,664 of record NC_073240.2, on the reverse strand, counting down.
GGACAGAATCACAACAATGAGCAAGCAACAAGAGACCATCAAGAATGACCAGGCAAATATGATAAATAATCAAATGAAGCTTTCTGATATTAAACACATATTTGTTGAAATGAAAATACTCAATGGACAGGTCGAATGGCAGATTATAAACAGATAATTAGTAAACCATAACATATCTGAAAAAATTATTCAGAATGAACAGAGAATGGTTAAACAGTACTGAAGTTAGACTGAAAAGATCTGACATATAAAAAAATCGGATTTCAAGAAGGATAGATTTGAAAAATTGAGAAGCAATACTACAAAAGTTAATTCCTTAGAATTTTCCAGAATTTAGGAAAGATACAAATATATAAGTTCCAGAAGCATGGTGCATCACAAAGAGGATAAATTTTTAAATATATTCCTGGAGCTGTCATATATGCCAAAACACCAAAGAAAAAAGAGATCTTTAAAGCAGCCAAGAGGAAAAAAAGACAAATAACCTACAAAGAAGCAATTAAAGTAGGTGTCTTAATAGCTACAATGAAAGCCAGAAATACAATAAAATAATTAGCAGAATTTGATGATAATAAGCCCCATTATAATGAAAATTTGGATGAAGCATGCTTGGTTATTAATGACCAATTACTCACTAATGAATGGCAGCCTTCTGTCTAGTTCTATTCTCAAACTGGGTAGGACAAACTTCTATCTTCTGAATTTATAGGGTAGGGGACATAGTAAGGCTTGGTGGGAAAAGTCAGCACTCTATCTCAGGAAACAGTGAGCCTGAGGATGACTCCTTTATTGACAGTATTCTTATAGCCCTATCTCTTTTGATTAGACCGACTAAATGGGACCCAGCTAAATACGAGATCACTACAATTGCTGCCACTGTTCTGGAAGTCCTAGCCAGTGAGACAGGATCCAGAATTGGCACCATTTGACATTTATTTTGGAGCAGATAGCCACCACCACCACCATGTGATGCCAAACCACAACCAGGATGAGCAAATATTTTAATTATAGAGCCAGACCACTGGAACTTCTAGTCAATCAGCTAGACAGGCTCAGGTGACTCATTTCTTTAATTATCACAATAATCCCACTCTTCTTTTCAGGAAGTTAAAAATATTCATCCTCACTAATCTTAGTATGAGGGGATTTTATTGTATCTTAAAAGTGATAAAAGAAAATAATTTCAGTTTAGAACTGTGCACTCATTCACCAATACTGTATTGCAAGATGAGGGTGAAATAAAGATATCTTTAGATAAATAAAACCTAAGAGATTTGGCACACACATATGCCTACCAAAGGCACTTCTAAAGTACATGCTTTAGGAAGAAAAAAAACACTAGTGGAGTATTTTGAAACACCAGAAAAATGGTGAGCAAACAAGTTGATAAACATGCATGCAGGCCTAAATAAATAATTTATCTAAAGGTCCTACTAATAATAATGTCTAGTTTGTAGAGTTTATCAGAAAAAGAAGACTAAAACATTGGATTCTCATCCAACTAAGAATAGAAGGGAACTTCTTCAACCTAATAAAGGGCATCTCAAAAAAACCCTACATCTAACATTATTTAATGATTAAAAAATCAAATGCCTTCCTCTTAATGTCAGAAACAAGATGGGCATTTCCACTGTCATCACTTTTTATAATCATACTGAAGAACTGAAGATTCTACCTTGTATAATGAGGCCAATCAATTGATAATCTTAGAAATGAAGAAATAAAACTTTTTGTTCATAGATGACATCATATGTACTTAGAAAATACCAGACTACAAAAAATTCATGAAACTAGTTGGCGAGTTTAGCAAAGTTTTAGGATGCAAGGTCAATATACAAAAATTAATTATACTTCTATATACCATACTATAAAATTCTATTCTATAAAATTAATTATAGTTGTATATACTATAAAATTTGATTTCCAATTATTCATAATTAGTATGTTCATAATTAGTATGAACAATTGGAAATCAAATTTTAACATGCAGTACTATTTACAAATGCTTAGGTATAAATCTATCAAAACATGTACAAAATATGTATGCTGAAAGCTGCAAAACATCATCAGAAAATATCAAAGATAACTAAACAGAAAGATACACTGTGTTCATGGATTGGTGGACTCAATATTGTTAAGATGTCAGTTCTCTCCAATCAACATCCTAGCAAAACTTTTGTAGAAATTTATCAGCTGATTCCAAAATTAGATGGAAAGACAATAGAATGACTAGCCAAAACAATTTTGAGAAAGAATAAGAATAGCAATATTGAAGAATTAACAATAACTGATTCCAAGACTACAGTAATTAAGATGGTTTAGTGCTGATAAAAAATGCAGACATGTAAATCAATGGAAAAGAAGAGACAGTCCAGATGTAGACCCACAAATTTTAATAAAATGAAATGGAGAAAGGATAGTTTTTTAACAAATACTGCTGGGATAATTGTAAATCCATATTTTAAAAAAGCTAATCTTGATCCATATATCACACCATATAGAAAGTAATTTGACAGTGTCTCATAAAGTTAGACATATACTTATAATACAACACAGCAATCTAGGTAATTACCCAAACAAATGTAAGCTTGTGTCAAACACAAAAGACTATATACTGAATTATTTCACTAATATTAAATTATGGAAAAGGTAAAACTATACTGACGAAAACTAGATAGATGTTTGCCTAGAACTGGGAATGGGAGGAAGGCGCTGACTGCAAGGGGCCATGAGGAACTTCTGGTCATGTTCTATATATTGATCATGGGCATGGATACATGACTGTATATAAATGCCAAAGCTTACTAAACTATACACTTAAAATAGGTAAATTTTATTGTATGTAAATTATTCCTCAATCAAACTAGGGAAAAATAAATTGGCTAAATTATTCCTCAACCTTCCTTGAATTCAGTTTGACTTACTTGAGTCACTTTTTGACTAAGAGTCATCCACGTCCACCCTTCTTCATACAGTACTGTCTTCTGTATCATCAACTGTTGTTCAGTCTTTATTAAAAGTGCACCACTATTTTCTATTTTCTCCAGAATTTTCTTCCATGCCTCTAAATAACACCCATTCTACAAGTTTTGATGTAAATGTTCAAGCAATTATAATCATATTACTTTTGCTGCTTGCCTGACTGTAAGATGCCTCTGACTTCAGATATATTAAAATGTGAAAAAAATGTACATCTTGGAATTGAAATGTGATAGAAGGGAACAAGATTTAAATACTTGTGAAATAAACTTTGTTATTATTATGTAATAATCTCTTTATCTCCAGTAATGCTTTTTGGTTGGTCACTTTTACCTGATATAAATATAACTAACATGACATTCTTTTGATTTTCCTGGTATATCTTTCCCCCACCTTTTTACTTTGAGAGATCAACCTTGCTTTTACAATTAAAGGGCTCTAGAAACCTAGTGTTAGTGTTCAGCAGTGTCCATGATGACTGATGGAGGTAGTTATTTGACAAAGCAGTAACAGTACCTTTAAGATAAGACTTGTTAGTATACAAGATACACCTCCAGGGACTCCCAGAAATACTTGGGGAACATTGCAGAAGTGGCTGATGTCCTCTGCAAGCACGTGGAGCAAAAGCCAGTGACATCTGAGTATTAATGTAATAATGATTCCTGTCTCTGTCCTCAGTTGACTTAATTCAGAATACACATATACAACATATAAAAATGTACTTAAAAGCCAGGAAGGATTCTACTAACATGTTAGCCTGGATTATTACAAATAATCAAATCTGCATTTTCTATTTCACTACAAATAACGTATATTACCTTTGGAATATTTAGAACACTACAAGGAAAATGAGAGAAAAATAAGATAACCCATCTACAACTTAATGGAAAGATTGAGCAACAGGCAGACTGGAAAAGGCCTCTAAAGTTGGCAAGAAAGAAGTCATTGATAGCCTCAGGAAAGACATTTATAGTAAAGTACAAGAACTAGGAGCCATATTAGAGGGAAATTAGTGGAAAGCAATTACTCTCAACAATATGTTTGAGGAATTTGGTGCCAAAGGATAGTTGCACATTTCTTTTGAATCAGTCCATATCCAAAAATCTAAGGCTTAGGCCTGACCAACTAAATTGCCTCATGCTGATTTATTCCTGTATGTCACTTTAAATTTTTACCATATCATCTCTTTTTATTAGATTTTGTTTTCACTTTTTGTTAGATTTCATTTCAAATAAGTAATTTTAAATCACAATTTTAATCATGGTCAAAAATTACTTTTAATATTATTTGATTCCTTTTAAATTAATGTAACCTTAAAAGAAGCTATTATTCACAACTCAGAAAGCTGTAGATTATAATTCTGAAAAGTGTACACTGTTAATTCAGAGTACTAAGATGATTTTATATTTTTCCCCAATGGTTTTATAAAAGTATCAGAAATTGTGGTTTTGTAAAAATACTGGAAGTTGAGTAATAAATGCTATTTTTATTTTTTACTTACAAATAGTCAAAGCCAAATATTTTTTGTAGCATCCTTAGAAACTAACTATTCATTTTTTAACAGACTAGTCATGGCTGTCTTGAGAGGAAGTAATCAAAATCAAAACTATAGCATGTACATTAATTTAACTAAAACAAGCGTATATTTTTATTTTTTCTTGACAAACTTTGGGTTCAATCAGCTGTGGTCATGGTATTGACATCCTAGAAACCTCAGTAGTGCTCCCTGTACTTAAGGGGTACTTCTGATCTATTTGTGCAGAAACGGGCTGTGAGCACCTAAATATTGTGCCCTACCTCACGGGAATTCAAATATTTGCTTATCACTTTTACATAATTCCTCTAAGAATAGGAAAGCCTGGGAAAGACAGTTTAGACAATGCACCAAGTGGGAGAGAAGATGGAGAAGAGAAAATAGCAATTTAAAGATATTTAGAAATGTATTTTCCAAAGAACTCTCATATAGTATGAAACTATGTATCAGAGCTCAATTTTCATTAACTGATCAAACATCTTATTTCAGAGTTTGGTGGGAGTAACTAAAATTTGCTGCATAAAAAGGTAATTTCTAAAATTTTAAAATAATATATCTCTGATATGACAACAAATATGTTTGCTGCTTTCCAGTAACCTGATATAAAATATCATCTGGTAAAAATACTGCAAATAACAGAGATAATAAACAAGAACAGAAGGCCATCAGCCACTGCATTGTCAAAAGAAGAGTAAATTATTTAAATAGGTTTATACTAATAGAAGACAAATGGCAATGCTTGAAATAGAAATACAGGGCGGGGCATGATGGCTCACGCCTGTAATCCCAACACTTAGGGAGGCCAAGACGAGTGGATCGCCTGAGGTCAGGAGTTCAAGACCAGCCTGGCCAACATGGTGAAACACCATCTCTACTAAAAACACACACACAAAAAAATTAGCTGGGCGTGGTAGTGGGCACCTGTAATCCCAGCTACTGGGAAGGCTGAGGAAGGAGAATTGCTTGAACCCGGGAGGCGGGGATTGCAGCGAGTTAAGATCGCGCCATTGCACTCCAGCCCAGACGACGGGGCGAGACTGTCTCAAAAAAAAAGACAGCAATTAACTTCTGGCTGTGCCTTTATCTAACACTTCATTACTCAACACTTTCCAACCCACTCCTGTCTAGGATTCCTTCTAAAATTGCACATGCCAAATTCTTGGAAATGAAGTTCATTCACAAAGTGTTAAAGTTGTGGGTTTTTTCATTCTTGTTCATTTTAGAATAGCTTTAAGCTCACTTACAGGGATATCTTTAGACCAAAAGGTTTCTTATGTACTTATCTTGCATCCTCTTCCCACCCAATCTCAAATACTAAAGAGGATGATAATAGTGTCTAAAATGCCTTGTTAACAAAGTTATGTACTGGGACTTAGAGAAACCAAAATAAAGCATTTTGTAGAGAACTCAACTTGATACTTTCTTTGAAATAACATTTTGAATTAAAGAAATACACAATGACAAAAGGAAGTTTTCTCTTTCACGTAGAGGATATTAATCCAATCTTTGTGCCTATATTGAAAATGATTTTTTGAAACTAGAATTTTTTTAGTTCAATATTATGGTAGCTGCTAAGTTTGATTATTCATGACATTTGCAAAAACTATGGGTAATGACCTGTAGCTAGGCCTTTTTCTTGCCTAACTAAAGACACAGAGATCATTCAGGGCTTTTCTTGCTGTTCTCCCATTCTCTCCATTCAAAGAAGCCTTACACAATATGCAGATACTGCCACACTGGCTGCACTCCAGCTCTTGGGTGGTTTCAGTCCTCTGCATGTGATATAACTTTTTTTATATTCAAGTGGAACTACACACTCTAACCTTTTGAGGGCAAACTGAGAGGTTTTTACCTGCAATAAGATATCTTCTTTAAAGGAGGATGGCATTCTAACTCCCTTGTAATTGCATTTTGTGCTGAAATATTCAACAGTGATGATTTCCTATCATGACTTCATTATCTCATTGAGACAGGTTTATTAGGTAGGTCTTTGTCCTTTCCTAGAAACAATAAACAGAAACCTGGCATAAATTTCAGAACAACGTTACTTTGGATCTACACATCTCTTGTGTATTGTTACAATGTGAGATTTATCTTTCTTAGAAAGGTACACAAAAGCGGGGTAAGACTCACTCTTGAATTATGATTAACATCCACAAATCATCATCTTTCCCTCAAGACAGGGAAAACATTATTTGTTGTATCTTAAGTTTCTGGGGTTTGGCAGCCTATGAAGGGAAAATTGACCACTGGTCTTTGAAACAGTGACTCTCAGTGAAGCTATGGAAATATTTTGCCATTGCCATTCTTCTACTCCATTGCCTTACCAACTCCATTGCCACACATACTAAAAATACCTTTCTTTAAGCACTCATCATATGTCACATTCTTGCCTGGTCTTGGCTTCAGCTACCTCTCAGTTAATCAATTATCTTCTAAAGTAAATTATTTAAATAGGTTTATACTAATGGAAGACACAACAAACCCCTTCCATGACCATTGTCACTTTAGTCAGGGACTTTTTAAAGATCAATACAAGCTCAAGGCCTAGTGAAATGAATTTTAAAAAGTATGATATTTATGGGACCAGGATTGCTGTATTCCCCAGCAGAATGAAACTAATGGTTGAAACTCTAAATTAGGCTAAATAAAAGTTCAGACTCACCAGGTCACAAGGCTATTCTAGATTAAATGAGTAGAATCTGAAATTAGTTGGTGTGAAAGGCATGAGAACCTTACAGGCATCTGTGGGCCCACAATATGGCTACTTTCTTATGTAGCCCCTTACCACTAGTGCCTACTCAACACAACATAAACTTTATCTCAGTTACTAATTTCAAATGCCTTTCCCATTGCTGTTTCTGGAATCCTTAATAGGAATCCAGTCTACTTGGTTGTTCTCCAAAATCATCCTATCATTAACAGGCCAAAGGTTATGTGGGACATGTGCCCTTGAACACCGTAATTTGAATCTCCGGATATTACACACTTGCCAACAGGGAATCATAAAAAATAATGTATGTATATATTTTGCGTATTAATGCAGAAATAATATTTAGCAACAAAATATTTAGCATCTATGCACCAGACTTTGTACTAAGCATTGGGGATACAAAGATAAACAAATAAACTAGGGTCCCTGGGCTCAGATTCTTGAAAAAGAAATATACACATAAGTAATTTCACTACAATATAAGGGCTATAAGCTAACGTGACACCGGGACCTATGAGAGCACAGGGGAGGGACAGCTCACTTTCAACCTAAAGGAGAGGGGAGTAAGGGAGGGCTTCTCTGAGAAGGTAAAGTCTTAACCAATTCTTGACAAATGAACAGATGTTCTTTAGGTTAAAAAGAGAGAAATGAGAAATGAGGTTCAACTTCTGTTATGGCTTAGTAATTTACTGGACCAACCTATTTGCAGAAAACTATAAATCTGGACACAAACACACACACACACACACACATATATATATATGCACTCACAAATATATACACGTGTGTATATATATATACACACACACATATATATACATGTGTGTATATGTGCTTATATATATATACAAGTGTGTGTATACACACACATATGCACAGAAAGCCACCTGTAAGCACTGGAGAATGACCAAGAACAGGCAATTTATGAAAGGAAAACGATACTTAGGTGAAGGGAATAGCAGGGTGTGGGTTTCCTATTTTCATAGCTTTAGTCTGAGGGAACGCTGCATTTGGTACAACAGAGAGTTGCTAAAACACTCATAGAAAACCCATAGTCTTTCAGGCCTAAAGAACATGAGAGCAAATTTGGAGCAACTAGACAAGAGAGCATCAGAGAGGGAAATCCCAAAATTATGTGTATAAAGTCTGCCCAAATCTCTAGCTGACCCCTGAATTACACATGCATGGGCAGATTTCAAGCAGCTCAATTAATGATCAATATTAGATTTGAGCTGTTTCCCAAGAGATAAATTTTGCAGGTTGAGTCTGACCAAGTTAATTCCATGCCATAACAACTCTTTGGAAGAATCCAAGACAATTCATAGTCTCTACAACATAAGCATTCATATTATCTAAGATACAATCCAAATTTACTTGACATACAAAGAAATAATGAAATGTGATTCATTCTCAAAATAAAAAATCATCAACAGAGACTGACCTTGAGAAGACCCAGATGTTGGAATTAAACAACAAGGAATTTAAAGCAGTTATTATAACTACTCATGGAAACATTGAAAAATTCACTTGATGGGCCAAACAGCAGAATAGGGGTGACAGGGAAATGGTTAGTGAACCTGAAGATAGGTCCGTAGAAATTATTCAATCTGAACCAGAAAAAAAAAAAGAGAAAATGGTAAAAATATGAAATCAGGGACTTGTGAGGCAATATCAGTAATTCTAATGTATGTAACATATGAGTTATTGTAAAAATCACAGGAGGAAGGAAAAGACAGAATGAGGCAGAAGAAACATTTAAAGAAATAATAGAAAGAAATTTCCCAGATATGGTGAAATAAGAAGCTAAGTGAACACCAAGCAGTATAAATACAAAGGAAAGAAGCCATGCCCACATGCCATAGTCATATTTCTGAAAACAAAAGATGAGAAAATCTTGAAGGCAGTCAAAGAATATTGGCACATAATTTATACATGGCAACAGTGATTTGAATCATAACTGACCTGTCTTCAGAAATAATAGAAGTGAGCAGACAATGGAACATCTCTAAAGTACTGAGAGGAAAAACCATCAACCCTGAGTTGTTTATTTAGCAAAAATATATGTCAATAATGAAGAAAAATAGACATTTTTGCATCAAAGGAAACTATGCAAACTTTTCATCAGGTCACTTTTACTACAAAGAATGCTATAGAAGTTCTTCAGGCTGAGATGAAATCAACTGTTTCTCTCTGGGTGCCCAGGAGCTGGAATCTCAATTATCCTGATTCCTATGATGCAATTTCCATCCCTAACAAACTACTTCCAGGAGAAGGAGCACTTCACAAACTTTCCATGACATAACAGATGTCAATGCAAGTTATCTTAATCCCCTCCTTTTATATAAAAAAACTTAAAATTTTAAGATAATTTTATATTCACATTGAGTTGTAAGAAATAATACAGAGATTCTATGCACCTTCACTCAGTTTCATCCAATGGTGGTATCTTGTAAAATTATAATACAATATCACAATTAGGATACTGACATCGATACAGACAAGGTACAGAACATTTCCACTACCAGCATGGATGTCTCATGTTGATGTCTATAAATACATGCACTTTTCTAACATCCTCTATCTTCTTTAGTGAAATCTCTTAAAGTTTTTTGCCCATATTTAAATTGGATTGATTTTTTTTACTGTTGGGTTTTAAGAGCTCATTATATGTTCTATATACTAATCCTTTATAAAAAGTGTTGCTTGTAAATATTTTCTGCCACTCTGCAGCTTGTATTTTCACCCTCTTAACATATTCTTTCATGGATCAAATGTCTTTAATTTTGATAAAGTCCAGTTTATCAGTTTTTCTTTTTATAGATCATGCTTTTGCTATTGAATCTAAGAACTCTTTGCCTGGGCCTAAATCCTGAAGATTCTCACCTGTGTTTTTTCTATAAGTTTTACACTTTTATGCTTTATGTTTAAGTCTGCAGTCCAATTTGAATTACTTTTGTAAAAGGTATGGAACTTAGGTCAAAGTTTTTGTTTTGTTTTGTGTTTTGTTAGTTTATTTTCTTCCTTTTTTTTTACCTATGGGTTTCCAGTTGCTCTGGAACCATTTGTTGAAAAGGCTATATTTATCCCATTTAATTGCTTTTGCATCTTTATCAAAAAATCAATTAGGCATATTTTTCTGGCTCTCTTTCCTGGTTCTCTGTTATATTCCACTAATCTATGTGTCCATCCCTCTGGCAATAGGACATACCCTGATTACTATATATACATAATAAGTATTGAAACTGAGTAGACTTATCCTCAATTTATTTTTCTTTTTAAAAAATTTTTAACCTGTTTTAGTTCCCTTGGATTTTCATTCAAATTTTAGAATAATCTCATTTATATCCACAAAACAACTTGCTGGGATTGTGATAGGAATTGTATTAAATCTGTATATTAATTTGGGGAGAAATGTTGTCTTTATTATGTTGATTTTTCAATCCATGAACACAATATGACTTTCCATTTATTCTGATCCTTTTTGAAACCTTTCATCAGTGTTTGTGCAGATTTCACCATACAAGTCCTACGCATATTTGGTTAAATTTACACCTCAGTATTTCTTTTTCTGAAAGAGAGAGATTGTAAATGGTATCATATTTTCACTCTTGGAGCCCAAGTGTTCGTTGCTAGTATACAGAAATACAATTTCTTTTGTATGTTTATCTTGTATTTTTTGAGACTTGCTTACCTCAATTATTAGATGGAGATTTCTGGTAGATTTCTTAGGATCTTCTATGCAGACAAATGTCATCTACAAATAGTGACAGTTTTATTTTTTCCTTTAAGATTTTTATGCTTTTAATTTCCTTTTCTTGGCTTATTGTGTTGTCTAGAACTTTCCACATTATGTTGAATAAGAGTGTATAGAATGGGTGGGGTTGGTTTCTTCTATCTGCAAATGTCCTAAAGAAAAACGTGTGGTTGAGTTATAAAGCATATCCCAAATGTGTTATCAATCAAGATGATTCACCTTGGGACTAAGATGGTAGAGAAATGGGTTAGAAGACTCAAGACTTTGGACAGGATATCAGAGTAGCAAGTGGAAGTTGAGCTGACTTAAGTCTGGGGCTTTAAGTGCTTCTTTTTGTGCAGAGGTTAGACTCATTTAAAAGATTTGGAGAAGGATAGATGCCATCCTGGGCTCCAGGAAACACCATTTGCAATCCTGCCTCAGCCCATCCGTAGTAAGAGCCAGACACCCATCTTAGCTCAGACACAGCTTTATTCTGGCAAACTCATAACCCACCTCCTCCTCTGAAGAATGAGCTGAGATACCCCAAATCATACTTGAGCTCACTCCCTGCTTCTCTCCTACCTCTCTCAGGCATCTTCTTCCAATCTCAGTTCAAAAATTCACTTTCACTGGGACTTCTTCTTGCCAATTGAGAGCCTTCACTATATCTGTTTTTCTGAAGAAACCCTGAGTATTTATTGTGGTTGGTTAGATCTCAAAATACATTAAACTCTATGAGAAGCAAGCAGGCAATGTTTATATTAAGTACTCCCAAATTTGTATTTGGCACTGCCATGTATCCTGATTCCCACTTACGATAGGCACTCCACTCAGCTTAACTGACCAATTGTCCTTCCCAAGTTGTAACCCTGTTGTATTATGAACGCTTTCATATTATGAATCAGAAGGATGGGGCCCAGAATCCAGCCACGGACATCCAGTGGTTCCTATAACATCATGCTGTCCAGCTGAATGTCTTTAGAGTAACACTTCTGACTCCAAGTTGTTCCTTGCCCCAAAGCTATTACTAGTTTATCCACAGTCTTCTCTGTGCTTGGTTCCTTCATGACAACTATCACCATAAACTGGGTCACACTATCTCAACCTTTTCCTTATCTTGGCGGTTGCTTTGTCCAGGTTTTCCTTCCACCACAACCAGGCAACTGTTGCTCTAAAAACCTCTACTGAAGGGATGGGACTTGGCTGACACTTCCCCCTTAAAAAGCTGGGAAAGAAGCTGGGTGCAGTGGCACATGCCTGTAGTCCCAGCCTACTTGGGAGGCTGAGGTGGGAGGATCATCTGGGCCCATGAGTTTGAGTGTAGCTTGGGCAACATAGCAAGACCCCATCTCTTAGGGGGGAAAAGGCCAGAAAACACTTTCACCTGAACCTGGGATGCAGGCTCAGTAGCCTCAACACAGTTCTTTAGGCATACATTATGAGTTGTTTGCCATTAGTAATTCCTGCCTTTTAACCTTCCCCTCTTAGGGTTACAGGATTCTCCCCCAACACACAAATATGTCAGAAAATTGCCCTTCATGAAAATTGTCCATTCATGTCCATGCTTCCAAAATATCTACTCTTTTAACCCTCATTCCTTTCCCCACCCCCAATTTCTATTCATTCAGTGGAGGTCTCTTAATCTGGGAGGAGATAAGCTCTCCCAGAATATCTGCATTTAGAAGATTATCACTAATGCATGGAAGAAAGTCAAACAATTCAAATTATATATACATATATATACATATGTACACATATATATACATATATACACATATGTACACATATATATACATATATACATACATATATATATCCAGATAGATAGATAGATAGAAAAACTAGTAAGTAAATCAATAAACAAAACAAGCAGACAAACAAGGTGAAGATACTGAGTAGACTGAGTTGGGGTAACAGTAACAGTCATTGTGGATGGGGTCTAGGTATTGTGTTAAACGGGGGCAAACAGTTCTGCTAACAAAGACAGATCTAACTTTCCTGTAATTCTGCTTTTTATGTTCCAAGTGTATTCTTAATTTTTTTAAAAAAGAAGAAAATAAACAAAAATTTTCTCATTAGACTTTGTATACATTGTATAATAGAAGCAAGTGTTTTCCTAATGATTTTTTTTCTAATTTCACATTTGGCCAAATATCCAAATATGATGATGTCCTACCTAATATGGCATCATTGGAGTACATAATACACAATTCACCCATTTAAAGTGAACAATTCAGTGGTTTTTCACAGAGTTTTGCAAGCATCACCACAATCAATTTTAGAACATTTTTATTACCCAAAAAGAAACCCCGTGCCCATTAAGACTCACTTCCCATTTCCCTCCACCCACCTAGCTGTAAGCAACCACTAATTTCTGCCTCTATGGATTTGCCTATTCTGGAAATTTTATATAAATGGAATTACACAACATAGTCCTTTGTGATTGGCTTCTTTCATTTAGCACAGTGTTTTCAAGGTTCACCTTTGTCATAGCATTTATCAATCCTTCATTCACTTACATGGTAAATAATATTCCATTATATAGATATATCACATGTATTTATCCATTCATCAGTTGATGGAAATTTGGATTATTTCCATTTTTCGGCAATTATGGATAATGCTGTTATGAACATTCATGTGCAAGCTTTAGAGTGAACATATGTTTTCAGTTCTCTTGGATATATATCTAGGAGCAGAATTGCTGGGTCATATGATAACTCCATGCTTAACCATTTCAAGAACTATCAAAATGTTTTCCAAAGTGATTGCATCATTTTATATTCTCACCAGCAGTGTAAGAGAGTTCCAGTTTCTCCACATCCTCGCTAACATTTGTAATTGTCCATCTTATATAGATAGCCATCTCATGGGTGTGAAGTGGTATCTCATTGTAGTTTGGATTTGCATTTTCCTGATGGCTAAAGATGTTCAAAGTTTTTTCATATGCTTATTGTCCATTTTGACGTTTTCTTTGGAGAAATGTCTATTCAGATCCTTTGCCCACTGGATCCATTGGATCTAAATCCTTTGATCCCTTTTAAATATAGGTTATTTATTTTCTTATTTATTGGGTTGTAGGAGTTTTTGTATATTCTAGATACAAGCTCTTTATGAGATAGATATAAGATTTAAAATAATTTTCTCTGACTCTGTGGGTTGTCTTTTCACTATCTTGATGGCAAAATGTGTTTCTAGGGTATCAGTTCATTTCATCTAAATTGTAAAATTTATTAGTATGAAGTTGTTCATAATATCCTCTTACTATACTTCTAGTTAATACAAGATCATAGTGAAATCCTCTTTTTCTGCTCATATTGGTAATTTTACCATTTCTCCTTTTTCACTTGATTAGTCCTGCTAGGAGTCTATCAATTTCATTAATTTTTCCAAAATACCAACTTTTAGCATGTTAATTTTTCTCTACAATATATTTATTTTCTGTTTTATTGATTTCTGTTCTTAGCTTTATTATTACCTTTCTTCTACTTTCTTTAGGTTTGATTTGCTATTCTTCTTATAGTTTATTTGAAAGTTAAAACATAGATATGTAGCCTTTCTTTTCTGAATATCTAGATGTATTTAAGGCTAACAATTTTCTCTAGGTACTACTTTAGCTTCCTCTGACAATTTTAGGTAATATGTTCAATATCAATCAGTTCTGATATTTTCTAATTTCTATAGTAACTTCTTCTTTGATCTATGAACTGTTTTAAATTATTTTTATAAACCTATCGGATTTTTCTTTCCTAATCATATGTTTTCTTTTTCATGGCCCTAACTCCTTTCTCCTGCTATGTTACCATTCTATTTTTCTTGCTTCAGTAGCCTTTTGAAAAGGCAAGTTGGAGCATTATACAGCATCTGAAGCCTTGCAAGATAAATTGTTGCCCTTAGGAAAAGATTAAAATCATCTCTCTGGAGAGCTATGATTAATGTTCTCTTCTTTCTCATCTGGCTAACGATGTTTGGACTTAGGTAACATGGGAGTTTACCCCATTAGGAAAGCATACATCCTACCAACTATTGGGAAACAACTGCTGAGAGATTACATTTTCTCTCTCTCCAGGAGCTGCCACTTTGGGTACAGCTGCAGGAAGTTTCTTGAATAGACTCCTTAACAAAACTACATTTGTCCTTGTGAGTTGTGTTTCAATCCGACATAACCTTTCCTTATTTTCTTCTATGAAGGCTTTTTTAAAAAGTTCTTTACTGTTCTTCAGTGTAGGGACTCACTGCACTGGGCCAATGTTTAAGTGTGTTTATTTCTGCCACTCCCCAATAACACCAACTTTTCTCCTGCACATAAGAGCTTATCTTTTCTTTCTTTTAAATTAAATATTAAATGCCCTGAACCATAATGTTTGCTTTTCTTTTTTTTTTGACCACACACAGGTTGATAGAAGTTTCTTGTTGCAAGCGGCAATAGAAAGGACAACTATTCTTAAGTTTTGATTTTTTATAGCCAGTTGTTTTGGGGCTGAATTTTCAAAAAATGAGTAGAGGTAGCCATGTGGCTGTGTGTCCTTTTCACTTAACCTCTCTGAGCCTTAGCTTCCTAATCTGAAAAACAGGGGTAATAACATTTCCTACCTCAAAAGCTTATTGTGAAATGTAAGAGTAATGAATATGAAGTATTAGGAGAGCGCCTGGCATAGATTAGTTACTATTTTTATGGGACCACAAGAGAAGTACCAACTGATGACGGTGTCAAGTGAAGAGAAAGGAGTGATATTTTAGTTCTTAGTTGGATGGTCATGTTTGAACTTTCAAATTCCAGACCCTAGGCTTCATCAAAGGGATTAGCAAGAAATTGAAACTATATCAATGTAATAGAAAAAGTTC
This sequence comes from Gorilla gorilla gorilla, assembly GCF_029281585.2. Lineage (NCBI taxonomy): Eukaryota > Metazoa > Chordata > Mammalia > Primates > Hominidae > Gorilla > Gorilla gorilla. The sequence goes on along the minus strand of NC_073240.2, from coordinate 57,116,857 downwards.
ACTTATCAAAAAAAAAAATAGCTGACAAGAAAATTTGAGAACAGCCACATAATATGATAAATTGGGGAAACCAATACAAACTCATTACTTAAACAAAGAACTATCTTTTCCACTTCTATCTCTAAAATCATCAGCATTTTTGCCCTCCATCAACTCTCATGTGCACCTAGAACTGACATTAAAAATCTATTAAAGTCAATTTTTTGTATTTATGATACATTTTTATATTTTTATATCAATGTTTTTGCATATTTATATCCACTCATGACCTTTCATGGGTTCAACTTTTTAAATCAGTTATTTAAATAATAATTACTATTATTTTTCTGCTCAAATGATCATAATTGACCAAGGGAAATATTGCATGCTCTTTTCCCTTCCTTCCCTTCCCTTTCTTTCTTTTTAGGGTTTCCCCTGAAGTACACTCCCTCAATTCCCTTCTACCTGAATCCCTGTGTCAGCTTCTGTTTCTAGGAAATCCAACCAATGACACATCAGTATTAGGTATGGGGTAGAAGCAGACCCTAAGGGTGGTATTCAGGAGTTGAATCACCGCTGGCCAGCTGTCAAGAATACCTTATTGCTACTAATAGGTTGAACACTGATAATTCAAGATACGTTAAAGCAGTAAAATTGTTAACACTTTTCAACTGTGGTTGAGTGCAATGGGATCTACTAGAAGGAGATGCACTGGCCTGTGTAATATCGCTGGCATTTAAGAAGTATGGGAGGAGGAGTAATTATAAGGATTGTGGAACTGCATAACTATTGCTAAGCACCATGAATGCTTTGAAGAGAAGAAAAAAAAGGCTAAAGGTGATTGCTCATCAATTCAAAGCCAGGTATAAAAACTAAATCTCTTCATTGGTATTATTTAAAGAAACCCTGATCTTCACAGAACCTACTCTTTAAGAGTGGCAGAACTTTAGAAAACATAGCATTTCCAACCCTAGCAAGCCCCCTGTGCCAAAATCAGGGCCCCAAGATGGGAGTAATAAAACTCTGAGACTTGGGTTAAGTATTCTAAATAGACCTACTTCAGAACATTGAACCCCAGGTGTGCCCGAACCCTATGGGCCTGCAGAAATGGCCCACTCATTTTTGTTAAAAGATGCATGCTCCTTTGCTTGGAGAATATGCAGAAGTTTTAAATAGGCAGATGACTTATAAGACAGTGTTTGACCATTTCAGGATCTGTCACCCACTCCTGTCTCGGCAACCAGATTTGACTAGGGTCAAATCACAGCACGATAAAGGAGAGGCAGGTCTGATAAAGGAGGAAATGGATGAGCTACAAATGAGCTGCAGGAGTTCAGTAACATACATGAGCAAGAACTAGGAAGTATATCCTGAGGATGTGGAATCAAGGGAAGTAGAGCATAGAGTGGAATAAGAGAGTCTGTTGATCTAAGGGCTCTCCCATGACATTGGACTTAACATCCTGGCAAGGATCTTGTTGTCCAGTTCTCATAAGCTGAGATGGATTTTAGGAGCTTGAAAAAAGCAATGGCTTATTTTAAATGAAATGGAAAATTCAACAGCTAACTAATTCTGTTCCTTCAAAAGGGAATACCTTTTGAAAGACGTTGAATAAAAGTTCTGATTGAATACTGACAACCAATGATGTATTATCATGATTGTTAGAATTAAAGAGGATGTCAGGTAATAAATAGAGTATTGGCCCAAGTCTATCTCACAGTGTGTCCATTATGTTTATTGACCCACCTAATGGTCATTTTCATGATACCTAAATATATCATTGAAATGGATATACTTAGCAATTGGCAGAATCCTCACATTTGCTTCTTGAACTGTGAACAAAGCTATTATAGCAGAAAATCCCTTAAATTTCCCTTACCATCCTTGGAAGATTGCAAAATAAAAAACAATGCTGCTTCTAGGGAGAATGGCAAAGATTAGTACCATTCTTGAAGATGTCAATGATACAGGCTTAGTGGTACCCATCATATCCCCAAGTAATTATCCACTTTGGCCTCTAAAATACAAGGTGAAGGTCTTAATCTATTTGAGCTGCTATAACAAAATACCACAGACTGAGTGTCTTATAAACAACAGAAATGAATTGCTTGTAGTTCAGGAGCCTGCCAGCAGATTCAGTATCTGGTGAACGCCCACTTCCTGGTTTAGAGACAATCATCTTTTCGCTATGTCCTCACAAGTCAGAAGGGGTGAGGGAGCTCTCCAGAATCTTTTATAAGGGCACTAATCCCATTCATGAAGGCTCTGCCATGATGACCTAATCACCTAATAATGGCCCCACCTCCTAATACCATCACACTAGGGAGTAGGTTTCAACATATAAATTGGCGGGGGGATGTAAGCATTCAGTCTATATCTGTGCATAATGTCTCAAACTTAACTAAGTAGTAACCCTAATTGCAGCTACTCTGCTGAATGTGGTATTTTTATTACAGCAGACTAACACAGCCCCTGATAAATGATATGGGGTTATTAATCTGGCATATGCGTTGTTTTCAATACCTAGCAGGCAGGAAGCATATAAACAGTTGGCCTTACGTGGGATGGAAAACAGTACAAATGAATAGTTTTGTCCAGGGGCTAAGTTATTCTCCTGTTTTTTTTTTTTTTTTGGAGAAGGAGTCTTGCTCTGTCACCCAGGTTGCAGTGCAGTGGCGTGATCAGGGCTCACTGCAACCTCCGCCTCCTGGGTTCAAGCGATTCTCCTGCCTCAGCCTCCTGAGTAGCTGGGATTACAGGCACACACTACCACACCCGGCTAATTTTTGTATTTTTAGTAGAGTCGGGGTTTCACCATGTTGGCCAGGCTAGTCTGGAACTCCTGACCTCAGGTGATCCACCCACCTCAGCCCCCCAAAGTGCTGGGATTACAGATGTGAGCCACCACACCAGGCCTGTATTCTCCTATTCTTTTTCATAACATAGTTTGAAAATACCAGGACTACTAGGCCCTCCCACAGAACATTATGAGTAAGAAATGACAAGTATTCAGGATGCTTTTGTAAAATACATGCACACCAGAGCATAGGGGACACCCCTACAAAGATTCAGGCCTACCACATCAGTGGCTTTTTTTTTAAGACCAAGTTTCACTCTCGTTGCCCAGGCTGGAGAGCAATGGTGTGATCTTGGCTCACTGCAACCTCTGCCTCCCAGGTTCAAGTGATTCTCCTGCCTCAACTTCCCAAGTAGCTGGGATTAAAGGTGCTCGCCACCAGGCCCAGCTAATTTTTTGTATTTTTAGTAGAGATGGGCTTTCACCATGTTGGCCATACTGGTCTCAAACTCCTGACCTCAGGCGATCCACCCACCTTGGCCTCTCAAAGTGCTGGGATTACAGGCATGAGCTACCGCGCCCAGCCAATATTTTTAACAGTCCAATGGTCTGGGGTTTGCTGAAACATCCCCTCCAAAATAAATAATAACAACCATTTCAAATATAGGTTTACAGTTCTCACCCAAAGTGCCTCAGCCTACACCACTATACAAGGGATCACTGTCTCAGACCAAGTGAGCTGTTGTACAAATAAGTTGTGGCAGTGGATCCGTGACCATGAGATTCACTAGTCCTATCATATACTGCACCACCCAAAACCTGCAGGTCTGATAGACAGGTGGAGCAGACTTTTGAAAGAACAGCATCATGTGAGGATGGGGAATTACCCTTTAGGATAGGCTTGGCATCTTAAGTCAATGAACATTGAATGGTACTATTTTTCCAAAGAGGAGAATCCAAGTGGCAAAAGTAGATTAGCTTTTCTCAGTAATACTCTAAGTGCTTCCTGTACCAGCAACTTCATGCTCTGCAGGCCTAGAGACTCTAGTTTGCAGAGAGGAAATGCTTCCCAAAAGGGACACACTGATAAGAGTCTCACTAAACTTTAAGCTATGGCTGCCACCTGGTCATTTCAGATTCCGTGTGCCAAAGGACTAGCAGGGAAGGAAAAGAGTCTCCATAATGGCAGGAAAATTAACTAGAAAGAAATAGGGTTACTGTTACACAATGGGAAGGAAAACCCATTTAGGATGTAGCTCATCTACTGGAATGTCTTATCAACCTGAAATAATCAAAAGGATCAGAATCCAGTTTTAAAGAGTTTATTTAAGCAAAAAACTAGGACTAGCCACTTGGGAAACACAGACTCCTGCAATGAGGTCAGTGCTCCAAAATTAAAAGTTAAGGTCTTCCTTATATAGGAAGAAAACCAGAAAATTTAACAGGATTACAACATTTTCTACACATGGCTTGTTTATGAGTTACAGTAATGTAATGAATTACCATTTGTTTTATTTTCCTTTCCAATTGAAAATGGTGTTAGACAATGTAATAGCCATGAAGTCTTTGTGTGACAGAGGTAAGAGGGAAGTTCATCTATAATGAAGATGAACAGTAAGAAGGAAGGGGTCTTCGCTGGTGCCTTTTAGTCATTTACAACATTTTACAAAATATGGCAATGAAAAAGGCTAATCTTTAACCACAGAAACAAAGGTTACAGCTGCCCCAGTTACAGTTGCTTGCACAGACTCAGGCCCTATAATCACATTATTTAAGGCTCAAAATAATTTAAAGTTCCAACAGCTTATACTTTGAATTACTTATTTTCACAGTCTCTTGATAATTCCCCTACCCAGTGTTGATGCCAGACGAATACATGCAGTATCCACAGCCTATGACAGATGTGGTAACTAGAGGGTCAGACCCCTCAAGGATAAGGATCTGAATAGCCCCACCAGACAAGCCACTTAGCCCAGCAGAAGTGCAAGTTGAATGTGAAGGGGATATAGAATGTGTGGAACAGGAGGGAAATAATGAATTATCAGTTACAGCCTCAGGATGAAGTGTAATGTCAGGATTTGGAATTTTTTCCCACTAATCTTTTTCTTGTAAATTTTTCCAGGAAAAAAAGACTAACTAGAATCCAGGGTAAGTTATCTCCAGATGCGAAATAACTATTACATGAAGCAAGAGGATACAAGCTGTACAAGTGGTAGACTATAGAAGATGTTGTCATGCATTGTTCAGATATACTCTTCAGGGTTAAAGTACTTACACCCCTAGCTGCTGGGAGTGTCAAACACTTGCAGTTCACAGCTGAGTCCTCTACTGGGAATTGCCCTACGCTGAAAGGTAATGCCTTGCCCCAGTTTTCACTCCCCTCTCCAAGGTGCAGCCAACAACCAAAGACTGGCTGATGTAGGAGTATAAGGGCCCAATTCCCTTGCCCTAATTCAGGATAATTCTGAAGGGGCATACCAGCTCCTTGTAGTATCACCTGAGGCTGTTGTTGCAACTGTACTGCAATTCAACTTCTCCAGCTGCCCAATCATTCTCATATAGGTAATGCTTATGAGTCTACTCCCCATTAAATCTCCTGCATTCTAATTTCCATCTGTCAGCTCAGGCTGTTATAACAAAGTACCATACACTGGGTGGTGTATAAACAATAGAAACTTATTTCTCACAGTTCTGGAGGCTGGAAGTCTGAAATCAGTGTGCCAACATGGTGGGGTTCTGGTGAGGGCCCTCTTCCAGATTGCAGATTACCAATTTGGTAATCTGGGAGATATTACCAGAGAAATATTGGGAGATATAACATGGGAGAAAGAGAGCTAGCTAGTTCTCTGATTTCTTATAAGGAAATCTCATTTATGCAGGGACCACCCTCATGACCTAATTACCTTCCAAAGGCCCCATCTTCAAATACCATCATATTGGGATTAGGGATTTAACATGAACAGGGGGTGGGGAATACAAACATTCAGTTTATTGCACCATCTCAGAGTCTGTTTCCCAGAAACCCAACCTAAGACAATCACACCCACTGAACAAGTTGAGATTATGGGGATATGATACATAATTTGCCACCGCTACAAACTAACAAATAACAAGTACTCTGAGAAGAAATGAAAGTATTTCAGCGATACAACTGCACATGGGAGACCATGATGGTACTGAACTGGACTTTATGCAGGTAAAATCCAAATCAATATCCATAAATGTAAATAAATGCATCCTAAGTTGAAGTAGCAGCAGTATATGAAACACATGAAGTTGAATCCCTGTAACCTAAATGGCTGTAATTTATGATATAATCATATAATATTTTGCATTTAAACTTATATAAGTAATATTTCTAAACTATGAAGAAAATATGAATCGTTTGTGTTTAAATACATCACACACTTTAACAAATTTTTTTATTTTTAATTTTTGTGGGTATATAGTAGGTATATATATTTATGGGTTACATGAGATACTTTGATACATATATGCACAGTGTAATGATTATATTAGGGTAAATGGGGTGTCCATCATTTCAAACATTTGTACTTCGTGTTACCAAAATCCAACTATATTCTTCTAGTTATTTTTAAATGTACAACTAAATTAGTTTTTACTATAATCACCCTGTTATGCTAGCAAATATTGTCTTATTTAATCTTTCTAACTATTTTTTGTACCCATTAACCATCCCCACTTCCCCCATCCCCATACCCTTCCCAGCCCCTGGTAACCACCCTTCTATTCTCTATCTCCATGAGTTCAATTGTTTTAATTTTTGGCTCCCACAAATGAGTGAAAACATGTGATGTTTGTCTTTCTGTGCCTGGCTTATTTCACTTAATATAATGACCTCCAGTTCCATCCATTTTGTTGTTGCAAATGGCAAGATCTCATTCTTTTTTATGGCTGAATAGTGCTCCATTGTGTATATGTACATTTTCTTCATCCATTCATCTACTGATGGATGCTTAGGTTGCTTGTATATCCTGGCTATTGTAAACAGTGCTGCAATAAACATGAGAGTGTAGATACCTGTTCAACATACTGATTTCCTTTCTTTTGGCTCTATACCTGGCAGTAGGATTGCTGGATAATATAGTATCTCTATTTTAATTTTTGAGGAACCTCCAAACTGTTCTGCATAGTGGTTGTACTAATACACACTCTCACCAACAATGTACCAGGATTCCCTTTTCTCCTCATCCTCACCAGTATTTGTTATTGTCTGTCTTTTGGATAAAAGTCATTTTAAATGGTGTCACATGATATCTTATTATAGTTTTGATTTGCATTTCTCTGATGTTCAGTTGAGCACCTTTTCATATACCTGTTTGCCATTTGTATGTCTTCTTTCGAGAAATGTCTATTCAGATCCTTTGCCCATTTAAAAAATCAGATTTTTAGATTTTTTTCCTACGGAGTTGTTTGAGCTCTTTATATATTCTGGTTATTACTCGCTTGTCAGATGGATAGTTGGCAAATATTTTCTCCCATCCTGTGGGTTGTCTCTTCACTTTGTGGATTGTTTCCTTTGTTGTGTAGGAGCTTTTTAACTTCATGTGATCCCATTTGTCCATTTTCGCTTTGGTTGCCTGTGTTTATGGGGTATTACTCAAGAAATTTTTGCCCAAACCAGTGTTCTAAAGAGTGTCCCCAGTATTTCTTTCAGTAGTTTCACAGTTTTGAGTCTTAGATTTAAGTCAGTAATCATTTTGATTTGATTTTTGTATATGGCACGAGACAGAGGTCCAATTTCATTCTTCTACATGTGGATATCCAATTTTTCCAGCATGATTTATTAAAGACACTGTTCTCTCCTTAGTGTATGTTCTTGGCACTTTTGTCAAAAATGAGTTCACTGTAGGTGTACAGACTTATTTCTGGGCTCTCTACTATGTTCCACTGGTCTATGTGTCTGTCTTTATGCCAGTACCATGCCGTTTTGGTTACAATAGCTCTGTAGTATAATTTGAAGTCAGGTAGTGTAGTTCCTCTAGCTTTGTTCATTTGCTTGGGATAGCTTTGGCCATTCTGAGTCTTCTGTGGTTGCATTTAAATTTTAGGATTTTTTTTGTTTCTGTGAAGAATGTCCATGGTATTTTGATAGGGATTGCATTAAATCTATAAATTGCTTTGGGACATGTAAACATTTTAACAATATTGATTCTTTCAATTTATAAACATGAAATATCTTTCCATTTTTTGTGTCCTCTTCAATTTCTTGTATCAGTGTTTTACAATTTTCACTGTAGAGGTCTTTGTCTTCTTTGGTTAATTCCTAGGTATTTAATTTTATTTGTAGCTACCGTAAATGAGATTAGTTTCTTGATATCTTTTTCAGATGGTTTGCTGATGGAATATAAAAATGCTACTGATTTTTGTATGATTTTGTATCCTGCAACTTAACTGACCGTATCATTTCTAATAGCTTTTTGGTTAAGTCTTTATGTTTTTCCAAATACAAGATCATATCATCTGCAAACAAGGATAATTTGACTTCTTCCTTTCCAATCTGGATATCCTTTATTTCTTTCTCTTGTCTGATTGCTCTAGCTAGGACTTCCAGTACTATGTTGAATAACAGGGTGCAAGTGGGCATCTTTGTCTTGTTCCAGCTCTTAGATGAAAGGCTTTTGGTCTTTTCCCATTCAGCATGATATACTATCTATGGTTCTGTCATCTATGGCTTTTATTGTGTTGAGGTATCTTCCTTCTGTATCCAGTTTTTTGAGGGTTTTTTTTTTATCATGAAGGAGTGTTGAATTTTATCAAATGCTTTTCCAGCAACAATTGAAATTATCATATGGTTTTTTCCTTCATTCTGTTGATATGAGTATCACATTGATTGATTTGCATATGTCGAACCATCCCTCCATCACTGGGATAAATCCTACTTGGTCATGATGAATGATCTTTTCGATGTGTTGTTGAATTTGGTTTGCTAGCGTTTTGTTGAGGATTTTTGCATCAATGTTCATCAGAGATAACGGCCTGTAGTTTTCTTTTTTGATGTGTCTTTGTCTGGTTTTGGTGTCAGGGTAACACTGTCCTCATAGAATGGTTTGGAAGTATTCTCTCCTCTATTTTTCAGAATAGTTGGAGCATGATTGTTATTATTTCTTCTTTAAATGTTTGGTGGAATTCAGCAAAGAAGCCATCAAGTCCTGGGCTTTGCTTTGTTGGGAGACTTTTTATTATGGCTTCCAGCTTGTTACTTGTTATTGATATGTTTAAGTTTTGGATTTCTTCATGGTTCAATTTTGGTAGGTTTTATGTATCTAGCAATTTATCCATTTCTTTTAGATTTTCCAATTTATTAGCATATAGTTGCTCATGGTAGTCACTAATGATGCTTCAAGCTTCTGCTTTATCAGTTGTAATGTCTCCTTTTTCACCTCTGATTTTATTTATTTAGATCTTCTCCCTTTTTTCTTAGTTATTCTGGCTAACGGTTTGTACATTTTTTCTTTTCAAAAACCATTTTTTTAGTTTTTTTCATTTCAATTTTATTTATTTCTGCTCTGGTCTTATTTCTTTTCTTCTACTTATATTGTGTTTGATTTGCTCTTCTTTTTCTAGTTCTTTAACATGCATCATTGGGGTGTTTATTTTAAATTTTTTTTTATGTAGGTGCTTATGGCTATAAAATTCCCTCTTAGTACTGCTTTTGCCATATTCCATAGGTTTTGGCATGGTGTGTTTCCATTATTATTTGTTTCAAGAAATTTTTCAATTTCCTTCTTAATCTCTTTATTGACCTACTTGTCATTCAGGAGCATATTGTTTAATTTCCATATGTTTGTATAGTTTTCAAAATTCCTCCTCTTATTGATTTCTCATTTTATTTGTGGCCAGAGAAGATGCTAGATATTATTTCAACTTTTTTGAATGTTTTATGACTTCCTTTGTTGCCTAACATATGGTCTATCCTTGAGAATGATTTATGTGCTGAGGAGAAGAATGTGTATTCTGCAGCCCTTGGATGAAATGTTCTGTAAATATCTATTAGGTCTACTTGGTCCACAGTGCAGACTAAGTCTGATGTTTCCTTGCTGATTTTCTGTCTGGATGATCTGTCCAATGCTGAAAGTGGTGTGTTGAATTCCCCAGCTATTATTATATTGAGGTCTATCTCTCTCATTACCTCTAATAATATTTGCTTTATATATCTAAGTCCTCCAATATTGGCTGCACATATATTTACAATTGTTTTATCTTGTCACTGAATTGACCCTTGTATCTTTACATAATGACCTTCTTTGTCTCTCTTTTTGTCTTGAAATACATCTTGCCTGATATAAACAGAGCAACTCCTGCTCTTTTTGGTTTCTATTGGCATGGAATACCTTTTTCCATTCCTTTATTTTCAGTCTATGTGTGTCTTTTCAGGTAAAATATGTTTCTTTTAGGCAACAGATCATTGGGTCTTATTTTTTTTCAATCCAGTCAGCTATTCCATGTCTTTTTATTGGAAAGTTTAGTCCATTTACATTCAATCTTATTATTAAAAAGGAAGAACTTACTCCAACCATTTTTTTTTCTGGTGGTTTTGTGGCCTTCTCTTCTTTCTTATCTTTCTTTTTGATGGTGATTTCCTCTGGTGGTATGATTTGATTTCCTGCTTTTTATTTTCTGTGTATCTGTTGTGCGTTTTTTGATGTGAGGTTACTATGAGACTAGCAAATCCTATTATATAATCCATTATTTTAAGCTGATAATAACTTTGCTTGCATGAACTAACTAAAGCAAAAAGAAAACTAATAAAAATTCTAATTTTGTTCCTCTACTTTTTCACCTTTTCATTGCTTGTACTTATATCTTATTATACTATGTCTTGAAAAGTTATTGTACTTAACTATTTTTGGTTGGTTCATCATTTAGTCTTTCTACTTAGGATAAGAATAGTTTATAACCATACAGTGCAATAATATTCTGACTTTTTCTGTGTACTTACTCTTACCAGTGAGTTTTATACCTTCAGATGATTTCTTCTTGTTCATTAATGTCCTTTTCTTTCAGATTGAAGTACCCCCTTTAGCATTTCTTGTAGAGCAGGTCTGGTATTGACAAAATCCCTTAGCTTCTGTTTGTCAGGGAAAGTGTTTATTTCTTCTTCATGTTTGAAGTATATTTTCACTGGATATATTATTCTAGGGTAAAATATTTTTTTCCTTTAGCACTTTAAATATGTCATGGCACTCTCTCCTGGCCCATAAGGTTTCTATGGAGAAGTCTGCTGCCAGACATATTGGAGCTCCATTCTATGTTTTTTTTTTTTTTCTTTTCTCTTGCTCCTTTTAGGATCCTTTCTTTATCCTTGACTTTTGGGAGTTTATTAAATGCCTTGAGGTAGTCTTCTTTGGATTAAATCTGCTTGGTGTTCTATAACCTTCTTGTACTTGGATATTAATAATATTCTCTAGGTTTGAGAAGTTCCCTGATAGTAACCCTTCAAATAAACTTTCTCACTTTAAGGCTAATAGCTCTTAGATTTGCCCTTTTGAAGCTATTTTCTAGGTCTTGTAGGCTTGCTTCATTGTTTTTTATTCTTTTTTCTTTTGTCTCCTCTAACTGTATATTTTCAAATAGCCCAGCTTCATGCTCACTAATTCTTTCTTCTCTTTGATGAATTCTGTTACTAAGACTTTGATGCATTCTTCAGTATGTCAGTTGCATTTTTCAACTCCAGAATTTCTGCTTGATTTTTTTTTTTAACTATTTCCATCTCTTTGTTAAATTTATCTGGGAGGATTCTGAATTCCTTCTCTGCATTATCTTGAATTGGAGTTTTCTAAAAATAGCTATTTTGATTTATCTGTCTGAAAGGTCACGTATCTCTGGTTCCACACCATTTATCCCGGAACTAAATTAACTTATTTAGTTTGTTTGGTGTCATTATGTTTTCCTTGATGGTCTTGATGTTTGTTGATGTTCATCGGTGTCTGGGCATTGAAGAGTTAGGTATTTACTGCAGTCTTTATTTACAGTCTGGGCTTCTTTATCCATGCTTCTTAGGAAGGCTTTCCAGGTATTTGAAAGGTGTTGGGTGTTGTAATCTAAGCCATATCTGCATTAGGGGGTACTCCAAGCCCTGTAATGTTGTGGTTCTTCTAGACTCATAGAGGTACTGCCTTGGTGGCCTTGGACATGATCCAGAAGAATGCTCTTGATTACCAGGCAGAGACTCTTGTTCTCTCCCCTTACTTTCTCCCCAACAAATGGAGAGTGCTTCTCTGTGCTGAGCTGTGTGGAGCTGGGGGTGGGGTGACACCAGCACTTCTGAGGCCACCACCACTGGTACTGCTCTGGGTCAGACCTGAAGCCAACACAGCACTCGATCTTGCCCAAGGGCCATTGTAGCCACTGATTGCCACTTACATTTGTACATGGCCCTAGGACTCTACAATCAGCAGGTGGTGAAGCCAGCCAGGCGTCTGTCCTTCTCTTCAGGGTGGCTAGTTCTCCCAGTCCTCAGGTCCAGTGATGCCATACAGGAGTCAGGGCCTGGAGTCAAAAATGTTAGAAATCTATCTGGTGTTCTATTTTACCACTGAGTGCTGAGCTGGCACTTAAACCATGAGACCCAGTACTTCCCACTTTTCTCTCCCCTTTCCACAAGCAGAGGAGACACACCTTGTGGCCACTACTACCACAGGTCCTTGAAGCGTACTGCCAGGCTACTGCCAATATTCACTTAAAGTCCAAGGGCTCTTTGGTCAGCTTGTGATTAATGCTGCCCAGTCTGGGACTTGCCCTTCAGGTGAGTGGGCTCCCCTCTGGCCCAAAGCAGTTTGAGAAATGCCATCCAAGAGTCAGGGCTGGAATCAGGGACCCCAAGAGCCTGCTTGGTGCTCTTCCCCACTGTGGCTGAGCTGGTACATAAGGTGCAAGACAAAATCCCCTTTACTTTATCACCATAGTCACCACAGTTGGGAATGTGCTGGGTCTCACCCAAGGCCCACGATGTATCACCTGGGTGTCACTGCTGGTTATTCAGGGCCTAAGGGCTCTTTTGTTAGTAGGTGATGAGTCCTGCCAGGAACAAGTGCTTCCCTTGAATGCAGCAGGTTCCATTTTGGCCCAGGGTGTGTCTAGAAATGTCATCCAGCAGCTAGGGTCTGGAGCGGGACCTCATGACTCTGCCCAGTGCCCTACCCTATTGTGGCTGAGCTGGTATCCATGATGCAAGACAAAGTCCTCTTTACTTTCCCCCCTCCTTACAAGCAGAAGGAAGGGGGGCTCTTTTGGAGCTGCAAGTTATGCTGCCTGAGGTTGGGGGAGGGGTGGCATAAGCACTCCCTTAGCTGCCCTGGCTGGTGTCTCAGTAGTTTGTGTGTCCCCCAAGTCCATTGGCCTCAAGCCCAGTTCAGCACTACGACTTGCCTAAGAGTTGCGATTCTTGTGGCCTAGATTGCCTTTCAAGTTTACCTAGGGCCTGAAAGCACTTTAGGCTTCAGTGGTGAGGCATGTTGGAACTCACGTTCCAACTGCTAGAATGGGTGTTTGCCCTCTGGCTAGGGCTGGTCTAAATGCTCCCCCTGAGGTTGCTGGCTGAGTTCTCCCCAGTGTTGGCAGCACCAGTTTCCAATGCAAAGTTCTGCAATCGCTGCAATCTCCCTCTCGCAAACGCACAGATTCTCCTTCTGCACCACAAGGCTGCTGTGACGGCATGGGGGAGGAGTGGTGTTGGCAGTTCGAGATTGTCTTTCTTACCCTCTTCAGTGCTTCTTTCAGTATGAAGTTAAAATCAGGTATTGTTAGTACTCGCTTGATTTTTGGTTCTTATAAAGGTGTTTTTTGTGTGTAGATACTTGTTAAATTTGGTGTTCCTGTGGGAGGCACAATCAGTGGAGCCTTCTATTTGCCATCTTGCTTCACCCCCTCCAATAGTATTCTTTCCCATACTGTTTATATCTTTTAAGAATTGTTTTAATAAACAAAATTAAGTGGCAGCTGAAGCAAGTAACGATTCATTGTTCAATGAAACTGAAATAAAGCATTTTTTCATGACAGCAAAAACCCGGAACTAATCTAAATGTCCAATCAGGAAATTAAATAAATTATGGCGTACTATATCATCAGTAATAATATGAGCAGATTTATATTGATTGAAATAGAAAAATGTGGTTTTATTAAGTGACAAGACAACTACAAATTAATGTTATAGAATGACTTTTCTTTAGGAATAATTTATATTCAAGTATATATGCATTTGGAAAAAATCTGAATGAAAGAATATCAAAATGTTAATCATTATTTTGATAATGATTTTTTATTTCAATAGTTTTTGGGGAACAGGTGGTATTTGGTTACACGGGTAAGTTCTTTAATGGTGATTTCTGAGATTTTAGTGCACCCATTACCCAAGCAGCATACACTGTACCCAATGAATAATTACAATTATCATTAACTTATTGACTTAGATGCTTAGTGTCCCACCCAATACTCCATCCAACTTCTAATGGCTACCTCCATGCCTGAGGGCTTTTTATTCCAGATTTGTGGAATATAGCTTTGCATGTGAGTGAGATGAAAATGGTGAGGAAGTAGCCCACTACTGAGGTAGCGTAATTCTGAGGTATTTATTTTGCAGCATATCCCAGCGTTTCTCCATGAGATTTTTCTCTAGTTGCCCACCCTGACAGCTGGCTTATGAACACACCTTTCATTGGCTGGATTATTTTCCTTATATTACTCCTTTACTCTTCTGAATTGTTCTGCATTTTCCAAATCTGATTTTTACTCAAATCCTTGTCTCATCTGCTTCTGGACATACCCAAACTAAGATAGTTACCTGTAATTTCTAAATATTTCTAAAAATAACTCAGATTATTTATGTAAAACGTGGATGTTTTAAAATATTTTATATTAAATGTTTTATAAATTAGATGATAAAAACATTTATAACTGAAAAAATTGAGTTTATTTTGTGTCCTTCAGTAAATATATTTGTCTATAAGTTTTAGTTTTGAAGCTGTGGTGTGGGCATGAAAACTACTTTCAAATATCAAAAGGCTGATACGCGCAAGAAAAATGGAATGCATTCACGATGACACTTAAAAAACCATAGAAAAAGAGGCTAGTGGGTAGAAGTTACAAGGAGAAGGATTTCTATTCAAAGAAGGACTTCCTAGTAGTTAAAGCTGTCCAAAATTGAAATAAATTACTTGTGGGAAAAGAGGACTTCATTCAGTAGCAAGTGACAGTATGTAAGCAGTCACTTGTCACTTGGATGACTCTCATCTCTTAAGGGTCTCTAATCCTTGAGTTTATCTCATCAAACTATCTGGCTACCAAAGAACCATTTGTGCTTTCTAACCAATGATACCTGGAGTGTTAAATAATTGGGGACCGTATGTTCATTATCAGACCTTCAGACATGAGTGAGGGAATCATTGCAGCACCTTGTGCAAATGGTAAATGCACAGTCACAAAACACAGAGGTGGGAAGAGACTTAAGATTCTGGATAATCACTAAATTTTGGTCAAAAAATGTTGACTTAAATTTTCTCATTATTAATACTGGCTATAGTCAGACCACGAAATAGGGATTGTTTTATATACTCAGTTGTAGCATTTGAAATATTATATGTGAACAAGAGTCCATCAAGAGCATTTGGTCAGTTTGGACAAATAGAAAAATTCATTATACATCCTTAAAACAAAAGGAAACAACACATATCTTTACCTTACATTATGAGAGGGTGCAGAGACAGGAAGAGCCAATGTGTAATACTGTTGGATCCCCCAATTTTGATAATGAATATTTTCTTAAGGTAGTTAAAGGAGATTTTAAAAATATGGTATCATAGAAATGGGTAAGAGGTTAAGTATGGAGCAATAGGGATGAATAAAAGAAAAGGAAGTGTTTTGCTAATGCCTTTGGAATCTCGAGTCTTCTGTCCTTTCATCCCTGTAACTCATACCAGACTTTCTAAACCACATATTTCATGTGTTCTGTTTTCAAAAACATGGCTCCATTTCTGTGGCAATGAGACTTCTGTATCACAAGATCCAGGATCTGTTCTTTCTTTCACTGCTATCTAGCTGATGGATTAACCTTGAGAAAGTGGCTTAATCTTTCTTAATTTCTCCATAAATAAGCGGACTATATGATTCTATAATTCACTTCCAGAATTAGCATTTGTGTTTCTACAAGGTGGTAATCAATGCTACACAGAAAAAGAGAACACATACTCATCTATCAAGGAACCAAGGACCTTCTAAAGCAGGCTGTCTTACACAGTGTATTGCCAAACTGACTTAAACCTGTTTGATTATTTCTGATTATTAGGCTCTATTGGAACCTTCTGATGACTAGAGGTAGGTAAGAACTATTGGTCTTTTCCTTTATAATCTGTCTATTATGTGGATTTTATAATGAAATCAAGTTATAGACCAAATCTGCCACACTTACACATGTTCTTCAGTAAGAAGGAATAAAAGCAGTCACACAACCTATAGTGTAAGCTTGCTAAAGCCCCACTTTTCTGACCTTTTAAATGCTAGAGCAAGTAACTTGCATGAAAGAGTCACTCAAGGCAGATGCATCGTGACTTAGCTAAACATCTAGCCGAAGCCAGGCCACAAAATCCATCCTAAGTAGCTATACAAAGAATTAATTGGAATTCTAAGCATAGAGCACCATTCCAAAGGGTAAAAATAATGAGTTCACCACATTTCCATACTTTGTCCCTATTCATGCAGCTGTGGAAAAGCCTATACAATATTCCTACATAATCCACATCTGTTGAATACTATATATTTTACCAATGAAAAATAATTTCTAATGCAGTATGCTAATTAACAAACCCTCTCAGTTAATTAAAGATATTAGGAATATTCCCTGTGGAATGTGAGCCTTTTTCCTACACACCACTTATGTGTGTAACTCAATGTTAATATGCCTTCCTAAGGTGTATATTAAAATTATACACATATATACCACACTGTCCAAAATGAACTATTCTAAATTAAAGTATAGATTGTAATGATCTGATATGCAGCCTTCCAGGGAGGACTACTTCCAAAAGGACAAGAACTTATACTGTTTCTTTTTTTTTTTTAACGGATAAAAAATTGTATTTACTTAGAAGCATTCAGAATGGCAACACAACCACTGCGACTTTTTTTTTTGCAATTACTGAGTGATATTTAGTTAAAAGAACAATTATTTTGTGTAAGAGACAACTGAAGATGAAAACACTACCATCCCCATATATAACTAATTTGTGCTGTGCACCAATAAGAACCTGCTTTCGATTTCTATGCCAATTTACAACCCCCATACTGTACCAGGCCAGGTTAGTGGCTACGGAAAATACCACCAGGGCATGCTATCTAAAGACATATCCATTAGTGTGTTAACTATACAAAAAAGGACACTGAACAGTTTAAAAACAAACTTTACAGAGCCTTACATTTCAATTATTTTCTTTAAAAGGAGTGAGTTGTGTACAGGGGAGTTAAATGGTTTGCAGACAAGAAAAAAATCACTAGAACCAACTACTACTACTTTTTTCTTCCTCTTCCCCCTCCCCCTCCCTCTCCTTCTCCTCCTTCTCCTCCTCCTCCTTCCTCTTCTTCTTCTTCCTCTTCCTCTTCCTCCTCCTCTTCATCTTGTTCCTCTTCCTCCTTTTTCTCACTTTTTTCAGCCTTGACATCTCCCTTTTTTTGCTGCATCAGGCTTTTCTTTAGCTTGGTATGCAGCAATATCCTTTTCACATTTTTCTTTCAGCTTCACAGCCTTCTTTTCATAAGGCTGCTTGTCATTTGTGCAGTGTTATTCCACATCTCTCCCAGTTCCTTTGCCTCATCACCAATGGGATATTCTCTTTTGACTTCTGGGCGATATTCAGAACAGAACAAGAAAAAAAGCCGAAGGAGGCTCTCAGATGCATTGAGTTCCTTGAACGTTTTTTGTTTCCCCTTTAGGAAATACAGGTTTTCATTACTTTTTCATGTCCACCTTTGCCATATCTTCAAATTTTCCTTTCTCTTTAGCAGACATGATCTTCCACTACTCTGAGCACTTCTTAGAGAACTTTGAGAAGTTGACTGAAGCATTGGCTGCTTTTTCTTGTGCTCCTCCCAACAAGTTTGCACAAAGAATGCATATGAGGACATTTTGATTCTCAGCTTCTTAGAATCTCCTTTGCCCATGGTTAGTTATTTTTTCTCAATGAGGCAGAGTCATCCAGTACCCATCCAGCTCTCACTTGCCCCAGTGCTGTCTCTGTGGAGCTCAGTGTACTGCCATAGCTGTGCCTCCGTTCTTTATTTTTGTTAGGAAGTACTCTGTGATATTCTTTTCCTCCTCCTTCTTCTCCTCCTCTCTTTACCATGCCTCACCCCATTCTCTCTTTACCATTCTTCCTACTATACTCTTAGCATCATTCCCACCATCTTGTCTTCAACATGTGATATTCTTTTTTACTGTAATGTGATTATGTACTGTATTAAAATATTAACTCCTTAGTGTGAATTACAGTAATATTATTTGGCCCCTTTGTTCATTCCTTACACACATCTGGCAAAACTTTGACTCTGGATTAATAAAACCATCTGCCTTCTCCATTCATACACATGGGCTCCTGAACATCGCTAGAGAAAAATCATACAACTGTGCCTTGGAGTCACTAAAAATTTAGTCACCAACTTCAGCTCACCTTCAAGTTGCCTAGCAGCATTTCTACATGTACTACAACATCTCTGTAAGGCCCAAGAGATAAGGAATCCTGAGGTAATATTAAGTGTATCATTTCAATGATGAGACAGGATTCTGGTTGGGCAGTAGAAAAAAGCTCCCTCTCACCCACTCCTTCCACACTAAAACCCTTCCAAGACCATTTCTGCATGACCACGATGGTTTTCTTGATTCCATAATTGCCCCCTAATGTTTCTTCTCCATATAAGAGCCAGAGTAAGCCTTTAAAAATGCAAAGGTGACCGGGTAGTTACCCTGCTTACTCTCAATGGCCTCCTGCCACACTTAAAATAAAATGCACTTCTTACTAAGGCCTATCAGTCTTGACACAACCTGTCCACTCCTCACTTCTTCCCTACTCCTCTCTATCCACACTGGTATTCTTGCTGATCTGCAGACCTGAAGCTCATTTCCACTCCTTTTCTGCTTGCTTTTCCTTTGGACTGGAACACTCTTCCTCGGAGGTGGACATGGTTCCCTTTATTTTTAAATTTACTTATAGTAAAATTTACTGTTTGTGCTGTATACTTGTATGAATTCTGACATATGCCTAGAGTCATTTATCTATTCCCACAATCAAAATATAAAGCAGTGCGATCATTCCTCAAAACTCCCTCAGGCAGCCAATTTATAGTCAACCCCTTCCCCCACCCACTCCTAACCCCGGCAACTACTTACGTTTTCTCCATCTCTATTGTTTTTAGACCCTAGTATTTTTACTCTAACCATTACTTGAGGTCTAGCTAGTCCTAATATCTGCAGGAGTCATTCAAATCAGTACTTGAGGATAGCAAAATAATTAATTAAGCATGACTGAAAGAGTATTAACGTAAGCATAGATACATTTAATAAACTAAATATAAGCTTTAATGGGAATGTGATGTAGATTCTCAGGGCAAAACCTCAGCTAGGCTGGTTAGAAGAATAATTTCCATGCTGGTCTGCTTTGGCTCAGATTCCTCCTCTCCTAGTTTGTCAGGTTCCTGCTAATTCCCTTCCCAATATCTGTTCCTGTCCTTCATAAATTACCTTTTTATGTAATGGCCTTAATACTAATTGCAGTATTTTCGTTGGATTTACCAAAGTCCAAAGATCCTTTTAAGCACTGAATAACTGTTGTTGAATTGCTGAAGGTTACTCTAATGATGTCTGCAAAATGCTACTTGCCTATGCAGTTCCTGAAGTTCCCAGTCTCTTTCCATTTGAGCCCTGCATTCTGAGTCTGCTCCCTCACTCAGGAACCAGTTGCTTCTTAACCTGAGTGTTCTGTGCTCTGGCCTTGGTTCTTTGGTTTGCCACATCTAAGTTTTGAGTATGCCCTGGGACAAGGGGGTTTAAATGTCAAAGTCGAACTTCCAGCTTAGTTACTGTGGCCTTATTGTATTCCTCTTTGATTATATCACACCCACTAATCATTCGCATCTACTAGGAACTCTGACCCATGAATTACATAGTGGCATTGAGTTTCCCATAAGTAGGAAATAAAAAATAACAAGAAAGCTCACAGGTTAGCTCCTGTACCTGCAGCTGTAGCATAAAAACCAGAAGTTAACAACTCTGGCAGGCTACGATTGTAAAGTGGCTTTAACAACCTTTGATGATTCACAATGTGGCTTAGGCTTTGTCTCATGCATATTAGTGGAAAGGTACTGTCTTTATTTCCTAGTTCCAGCCACTCTTCACAATATTCCTGAGGGAGATATGTGTCCAAAGGGGCAAAGGAAAACAAAGGAGCCCTTTAGTATTAGACCAGTATGACCATATGGCCAGGTTTGCCAGGACAATGCTGGATATAAGGTGTAATTATCATAGCACATTTTTTACTCTCAAAGTGTACCCATTCTGATGACACATCATATGGCTACCCTAATTATATACAGCAAGCATACACAACATATTACTCTCCCTATCTCCACAGTTCTGGAGGGAATAGGTAACTGAAGTTAAATGAGGTCATAAGGATTGGACCCTGATCTGATAGAAATAGTGT
The DNA here is from genome assembly GCF_029281585.2 of Gorilla gorilla gorilla. Taxonomy (NCBI): domain Eukaryota; kingdom Metazoa; phylum Chordata; class Mammalia; order Primates; family Hominidae; genus Gorilla; species Gorilla gorilla. The sequence goes on along the minus strand of NC_073240.2, from coordinate 57,096,376 downwards.
CCTTAGAAGAAACAACACCAGGGTGAGTCCTATCTCTCTCATGCATATGCGCTCTTGCTCTGTCTCTCTCTTTCTCCTTCTCTCTATCTCTCTCTTTCCCTCTATCCCCACACACAGAGAAGAAAGGTCATGTAAGGACATAGTAAAAAGGAAGCCCTCTGCAAGCCAGGAAGAGAGCCCTTACCAGAAACTAAATTGACTAGAACCTTGATCTGAGACTTTCCAGCCTCCAGAACTGTGAGAAAATAAATTTTTGTTGTCTAAGCTACTCAGTCTACGGTATTTTATTATGGCAGCTGAAGCTGACTAACATAGAGGTATAACAAAAACTATTGCCCTAAAGAAGCTTACACTTCAGCAGAGAATACACTCTGATTACTTTTTAGAGAATAATTCCATTGCAGTGGAAGTGGGCACCTAAATACTATCTAATACTAGACAAAATAAAATGAGAGTTTAAAAGATGTTGCAATAAAAATGCCTATGAGGGCTCCTGTACCTGCAGCTGTAGCATCAGATACAGGGCCCAGGGAGACTAGTTAATTGCAAGAATACGACACAAGGTTTTAGAGAGGACATAGAGGAAAGAGTTTTGTCTCTGTTCAGCCTGATATACCTCCTTAAATAGGTGATCCTGGCTCCACATCATATACCATGTTTTGACATGGACCACCTACCTCACATTCAACAAACCTATGTTTTGCATTGAACCTACCCATCCTCCAGTCTTCTGACCACTGACTTTAATACTCATTTTCCAACTTCCCCCCATCTGAAAGATATGATTCAAAATAATATTTTCTTGGCCATAACACTGGCTCATACAAACTGGGCTTCTGCCTCCTCATCCTGGGAACTGATCATAGGACCAATTTTGACTGTGCTCTTACCTGCTGACTCTCTCATTTGGTGCTGCCATTTCCCTAGGTTTCTGCTGGGCCCAGACAAGTTGGATTTTGAGAAAGAGAAATAAATTAATGTGAAGAAAATGAAGTTTCAACATTAAAACTGAAATCAACATGCAAATCTGAGGAACAGCAAAAGCAAACATGAAAAGCTTGAAAGGGTACCTTTTTATTATGGAAAGAAGAATAATGTGTGATTAAAATTTGTGCATACTTTGTACTCTGCGTTCTGAAATCTGCAATCAGAGCATCAGAAGGGTTGAAATGCCCACTATGATCTGTGATTTGTCTTATGTATATGTCTTGTTTTGTTGACACAGTTGGTAAGAGTCTTCTGCTTGTGTATCATGGTAAGTATTATCATTAAAAACCCTTCCTTTGATATCTGAACCACTTAGTAATACAGTCTTAGTAATGAGAAACTTTAACTTAGCCATTCAAATGGTCAAGACGTTTTGAAATGGTTTATTGTGGCCATAACAGAGGGGTTGGTCCTGCCTTATGACCTAAGAAATTCTCAAATTTATAGTGATAATAGGATAATACAGATTGATGATACAGATTTTTAAAATTTCACTTGTGAAACTTCCTCTCTGAACAATACTGGTGGGATTTTTAAATACTACTTTAAGCAATTAAATAATTTTCTTTTGTATTCTAAACCTAGACAAACAGAGACATTGAAGACCTTTAATATGGTATGGATCTGGGCATGTTATGTACAGGGTTGTAATAGCGTAGAGTTCTTTAATCTCATTTGTTGAGTAGTCTCTTAACAACTGCATAAATTATTAATTATAAAACCGCATTGATGGGTTTATAATATAATGACATGTGTGACAATAATAGCACAAAGGAGGGAGGAAGAAATGGAGCTATATCGGAGCAAATTTTTATATACTATTAAAATTACAATGGTATTAATCTGAACTTGATTGCTTAAGTTGTTAACTGCAATCTCCAAGAAAACCACTGCGTATTTCTCAAAAAAATAGTAAAAGAAACAACAAGAGAATTAAAATTATATGCTAGATAACATTTATTTAACACAAAAGAAGGAAGTAATAAAGGAATAAAGAAACAAAAAAGATGAAAGACATATAGAAAACAAATAGAAAATAGCAGACATAAATCCTACCTCATCAGTAATTTTATTAAATGTAAACTAAACACTAATCAAATTTAGGGGACAAAACACTCCAATCAAAAGGCCAAGAACTGTAGAATAGATAAAAACATGATCCAACTATATGCTGCCTACAATATGATGCACTTTAGATTCAAATGTGCAAATAGGTTGAAAGAAAAAGATGACAAAATATATAGCATGCAAACAGTAAACAAAAAAGAATTGGAGCAGCTATATTTATATCAGATGAAATAGACGTCAAAGCAAAAAGTGTTAACAGAGACAAAGAAGGACTTTTTTAATAATAAAAGGATCAACGCATTAGGAACATAAATAAAAGGGTCAATTCAACAAACACAAAACAATTACAAATATATATGCACCTAACAACAGAGCTTCAAAATATATGAAGCAAAGATTGAGAGAATTGAAGGAGAAATAAGACAATTCAACAATAATAGAGATTTCAGTAACCCAGTTTCAATAATGGATAGAACCAATAGACTATCAACAAGGAAGCAGAAGATTTGAAAAATGCCATAAACCAACTAGACCTAATAGACATCTATGAACATTCCACCTCAAACAGTGATATACACATTCTCCACAAGTGCCCATGAGATATTTTCCAGAAAAGATCATATGTTAGGCCATAAAACAAGCCTCAATAAATGTGCTCTCCAACAAAAATTGAATAAAATTAAAAATCAATAAGAGAAGGAAATTTGGAAAATTCTCAGATATGTGGAAATTGAATGACATAATCCTAAATAATCAATTGTTAAAGATGAAATCACAAGGGAAATTAGGAAATACCTTGAGATTAATGAAAATGAAAGTACAATATATGGAACATTATTAAGCTGTACTTAGAAATGTCTAGCTATAAAGGCCTATATTTAAAAAAAATCTCAAATAGAAAGCCTAAATGTCTGCCTTAATAAACTAGAAAAAGGATAGTAAACTAAATTCAAAGCAAGTAGAAGGAAGAAAATAATAAAGATTAGAGTAGAAATACATAAAACAGAAAATAGAAAAACAATAGAGAAAATCAATAGAAGTTGGTTCTTTGATATGATTCACAAAACTGACAAACCTTTAGCTAGACTGAAAAGGAAAAGAGAGGGGAAGACTTAAATTGCTAACATTAAGAATAAAGAAGGGGGCGGATATCTGCCTACCTTACAGAAACCAAAAGGACTATAAGGGAATGAATAATTGTTTGCCAATGAACTCAGTAGCCTAGATGAAATGAGTATATTCCTAGAAAGACAAACTGGTCAATTTGACTTGAGAATAAAGAGAAAATCTGAATAGATTCATAACAAGATATTGAATCCATAATAATAATTAAAAACTTCCCACAAAAATCCCAGGCCCAGATGCTTTACCAATAAATTCCACTCAACTTTTAAAGAATTAACACCAATCTTTCTCAAGCTTTTCCATTAAAAAATAGAAAAGGAGAGAAGACTTCCCAATTCATTCATTACCACCATACCAAAACCAGACAAAGATTTCACAAGAGAAAAAAATCTACAGACCAATATTCCTTATGAATGTGGATGTTACAACCATCAACAAAATACTAGCAAAACCACATCCAGCCATATAAAATATCCAGTGTTTTACACTACAACCAACTGGGATTTATTCTAAGAATGCAAAGTCAGGTAAACATCTGAAAATCAACTAATATAATACCAACAGAATTAAAAAATACAAAAACCACAGAATCAGCTCAATAAACACAGAAAAAATGGACAAATTCCAACATCCTTTCTTAATAAAAAACCTCAGCAAATCAGGAATAGAAGGGAATTTCTTCAACCTAATGAAAGACCATCCATAAAAAACCTACAGCTAGTGTCATACTTGATAATGAACGTCCTAATGTTGTTAAGACGGTAATACTCCCCCAAATGATCTGCAGATTCAAAACAATTTCTATCAGAATTCCAGCTAGCATGTTTTATGTAGATTGACAAGCTTATCATAAAATTCATATAGCAATACAAGGAATTCAGAATAATCAAAACAATGTTGAAAAAGAACTGTTGAAGGACTCACAGTTTCTGATTTCAAAACTTACTACAAAGCCACACTAATGATCGTGCAGTACTGGCATAAGATTAAATATACAGATCAATGGTAAAGAACTGGGAATACAGGAAAAAAAGTCCTTCTACTTATGGTCAATTGATTTTCAGCAATAGTATAAAATAATTCAATGGCAAAGGTAATCATTTCAATGAATCGTCCTGGCACCACTGGATGCCCTTATACAAAAAATGAAGTTGGACCCCTTCCTCATACACTGTACAAAAATTAATTTAAAATGAATCATAGGCCTACATGTAAGAGCTAAAACTATAAAACTGTTAGAAGAAAACAGGAGTAAAAACATTCCTTGGATCAGGAATGATTTCTTAGATATGATACCAAAAGCACATGCAACAAAAGAAAAAAATAGATAAACTGGACATTATCAAAATTAAAAGCTTTTGTGTTTCAAAGGACATCATCAAGAAAGTGAAAAGACAACCCACAAAATGAGAAAAAACATTTGCAAATCATATATCTGATAAAGGTCTAATATCCAGAATAAAGCACTCTTACAACTCAACAAAACACCAATAATTCAATCAAAGAATGGGCAAAGGATTGGAATAGACATTTCTCTAAAGACAAATAGTCAATAAGCATATGAAAAGATGCTCAACACCATTAGTCATCAGCAAATGCAAACTGAATGACAATGAGATATCATTTCACACCCAATAGGATTGGCTATAATAAAAAAGATGGAAATAACAAGTATTGGCAAGGATGTGAAGAAATTGGAACCCTTATACACTGCTGGTAAAAATGTAAAATAGTGCAGCTGCTTTGGAAAACAGTTTGGCAGTTCCTCAAAAGTTAAATGTGGTTACCTAAAGACCCATCGTTTTCACTCCTAGATATATACTGATGAAAACTGAAAATATGTCCATGGACAAACTTGCACAGATGTTCACAGTAGCATTATTCATAATAGCTAAAAAGTAGAGACAATTCAATTGTTCATCAACTAATGAATGGATAAACAAAATATGATATAACCAGTCAATGAAATATTACTAGGATATAAAAATAAATGTATTGATCCAAACTACAACACGGATGAACTTGGAATTATTAGATTAAGTTAAAGATGCCAGACACAAAAGCTATATATAATTCTATTTTTATGAAATGTCCAGAATAGGCAAATCCATAAAGACAGAAAGTAGATTAATGGTTTCCAGAGACTCAGAGACTGGGGGCAGGGGAGAATGACAAGTATATGTTAATGAGTATGAGGTTTCTTTTGGGGGTGATTAAAATGTCCTAAAATTAGACCTTGGTGATTGTGCAACTCCACAAATACATTAAAACCACTACATTGAATGATTTAAAAGGGTGAATTTTATGATATGTAATTTATATCAACAAAGCTGTTATTTTTTAAATGCCTGGCAAATATTGGACATTTAATAAATGTAGGTTGGTTTTATTCCCATCAACCTCAATTCAAATCACAGAGCTGACGCTATTTCCTGCCCAGAGTTCTACAAACCTTTTATCTCGTCAGTCCTGGCAGTGGCCAGGTGGTAGCACCTGGGGATTGCCAGTGAGGGAAATTGGAAACAGCTGTCCAGATTGGTGGGCTAGGGAGAGGAGCTGCAGTAAAGCATGGGGAATCCAAAATTGGGTAACAGATGCAGGCTCTCGCTAGAGGCTGTTTAGACAATAAGTTTGAGGAAAGGGTAGAGGATAAACGTTGAGACAAAAGACCAGTGGCCTGTGATCTGGAAGTACCTTAATTCAGTGAACAGCTTCTTATATCCCTCTTTCTGAGTTTCATTAGGCTGCCAGCTTGATTTCTTAGAAAGCTAGGGCAGGTGTCCTACTGCCAGTACTCACCGATATTTAGTCATTTTCCCCCCAGGAAAGTGTATTTTAGATAAATAATTATGTTACTGAGCACAGCCAGGAAGAACAAAGGAGAGTTGAGATTTTAAACTACCCTGGATATGAGTGAAAAAAGACTGTTGAAATTTATTGGGCATATTAGCAACAGGTAAACTAAATATAACTGTATTAATGGCCGGTATAAGTTTCTTTTAATTTTTAATGTTTCATGGGTACATAGTAGGAGTATATATTTATGGGATACATGAGATATTTTGATACAAGCATGCAATGCATAATAATCACATCAGAGTAAATGGGGTATCCATCACCTCAAGCATTTATCCTTTATGTTACAAACATTCCAATTATAGTCTTTTAGTTATTTTTAAAATGTACAATAAATTATTGTTGACTGTAATCACCTTGTTGTACTACAAAATACTACATCTTAGTCTAACCATATTTTTGTATCCATTAAATATTCCCACTTCCCCCAACTCTAAACCCCTTGCCAGCCTCTGGTAACCATTATTCTACTCTATATCCATGAGTTCAATTGTTTTAATTTTTAGCTCCCATAAATGAGTGATAACATGCAAAGTTTGTCCTGTGCTTGGCTTATTTCACTTAACATAATGAACCTCAGTTCCACCCATGTTGTTGCAAATGACAGGATCTTGTTCATTTTTATGGCTGAATAGTATTCCATTGTGTATAGGTACCACATTTTCTTTATTCATCTGTTGATGGACACTTAGGTTTCTCCCAAATCATGGCTACTGTGAATAGTACTGCAATGCACATGGAAGTGCAGATATCCCTTTGATACACTGATTTCCTTTTTTTTTTTTTTTTTTTTTTTTTTTTTGCTATGTACCTATCAGCCTAGCAGTGGCATTGCTGGTAGTTTTATTTCTAGTTTTCTGAGGAACCTCCATACTGTTCTGCATAGTGGCTGTACTGATTTACATTTCCACCAACAGTGTACAAGGGTTACCTTTTCTCTGCATCCTCACCAGCATTTGTTATTGCCTGGCTTTTGCATAAAAGCCATCTTAACTAGTGTTATCTCATTGTAGTTTTGATTTGCATTTCTATTGAGCATCTTTTTATATGTCTGTTTGCAATTTGTTTGTATTCTTTTGGGAAAAAGCCTGTTGACATTTCCTTTTGCCCATTTTTAAATCAGATTATTACATTTTTTTCTCTTTGAGTTATTTGAGCTTCTTACATATTCTGGTTAGTAATCCCTTGTCAGATAGATAGATTGCAAATATTTTCTACCATTCTGTGAGTTGTCTTTTCACTTTGTTGATTCCTTACTTTGCTACAAGAAGCTTTTTAATTTGATGTGATCCCATATGTCCATTTTTGCTTTGACTGCCTGTGCTCATGGGGTATTACTCAAGAAATCATTGCCCAATCCAATGTCCTGGAGCGCTTTCCCAATCTTTTCTTGTAATAGTTTTATATTTTGAGGTCTTAGACAAGTGTTTAATCCATTTTTATTTGATTTTTGTGTATGGCAAGAGATAAGGGTCTAATTTCTTTCTTCTGCATATAGATACTCAGTTTTCCCAGCACCTTTTATTGAAGAGACTATCTTTTCCCCAGTGTACGTTCTTGGCATTTTTGTCAAAAATGAGTTCACTGTAGATTTATAAATTTATTTCTGGGTTCTCTGTTCTGTTTCTTTGGTCTACGTATCTGTTTGCAGGTACCATGCTGTTTTGATTACAATAGCTCTGTAATATAATTTGAAGTCTGGTAATGAGATTCCTCCAGTTTTGTTCATTTTGCTCAAGGTGACCTTGGCCATTCTGGGTCTTTTGTAGTTCCATATAAATTTTAGGATTTTTTTTTCTATTTATGTGAAGAATGTCAGTGGTGTTTTCATAGGAATTGCAATGAATCTGTAAATCGTTTTGGATAATATGGACATTTAAACAATATTGACTCTTCTGATCCATAAACATAGAATATTTTTCCATGTTTTGTGTCTTCTCAATTTCTTGCATCAGTATTTTATAGTTTTTACTGTAGAGATCTTTTACTACTTTAGTCTATTCCTAGGTATTTAATTGTATTTGTAGCTAATGTAAATGGGGTTACATTCTCGATTTCTTTTTCAGATTGTTCACTGTTGGCATATAGAAATGCTCAATGCTTCGCTTGAGTCACAGGAGTTCCAGACCAGCCTGGGCAACATGGCAACACACCATTTCTACAAAAAATACAAAAATTAACCGGGCATGGTGGTGTATGCCTGTGGTCTCAGCTATTCAGGAGGCTGAGGCGGGAGGATGGCTTGAGCCCAGGAGTATGAGGATGCAGTCAGCCATGATTGCACCACCACACTCTAGCCTGAGCAACAGAGTGAAACCAAAACCAGACAAAGACACATCAAAGAAAGAAAATTACAGGCCCATATCTCTGATGAAAATTGATGGGAAAATTGTCAACAAAATACTAGCAAACTAAATTAAACAATATATTAAAAAGATCATTCATCATGACTATGACCGTCATGGGATAAAGTGGGATTTATCCCATGAATGCAAGGATAGTTCTACATACACAGATCAATCAATGTGATACATCATATCAACAGAATGAAGGACAAAAACCATATAATCATTTTAATAGATGCTGAAAAACATTTGATAAAATTCAACATCATTTCATAAAAACCCTCACAAAACTGGATACAGAATGAAGATACCTCAACAAAATAAAAACTTTATATGACAGACCCATAGCTAGTATCATACTAAATGGGTAAAGACTGAAAGCCTTTCCTCTAAGATCTGCAACAAGACAAGGATGTCCACTTTGACCACTGTTATTCAGCACAGTACTGGAAGTCCTAGCTAGAGCAAACAGACAAAAGAAAGAAATAAAGGGCGTCCAAATTGGAAAGGAAGAAGTCAAAATATCCTTGTTTTCATAATGATCGCACCACTGCACTCCAGAGTAATACTGGCCTCGTAGAATGAGTTTGGAAGTATTCTCTCTCCTTCTATTTTCTAGAATAGTTTGAGTAAAATTGATATTAGTTCTTTAAGTGTTTGTTAGAATTCAACACTAAAGCCATAAAATCCCATGCTTTTCTTTGCTGGGAAACTTTTTATTACAGCTTTAATCTCATTACTTGTTATTAGTCCGTTCATGTTTTGGATTTCTTCATGGTTCAATCTTAGTAGGTTGTATGTGACTAGAAAGTTATTCATTTCTTCTAGGTTTTCCAATTTATTGGCATATACTTGCTCATAATAGTCTTTAATGATCCTTTGAATTTCTGTGGTATTGGTTGAAATGTTTCCTTTTTCATCTGTGATTTTATTTGGGTCTTCTCACTTTTCTTATTCTGGATAAAGGTTTGTAAATTTTCTTTTCAAAAAATCAACTTTTCCTTTCGTTGATCTTTTGTATTGTCCTTTTCATTTCCATTTCATGTATTTCTGCTACTCATATTGTGTTTTGTTTGCTTTTGCTTTTCTAGTTCTTTATGATGCATCATTAGGTTGTTTTTGAAACTTTTCTTCTATTTTGATGTAGGCACTTATTGCTATAAATTTTGGTCTTAGTACTTATTTTGCTGTATCTCATAGGTTTTGATATATTGTGTTTCCATTTTCATTTGTTTCAAGAAATTTTTAAATTTCTCTCTTAATTTCTTCATTGATCATTCAGGAGCATATCATATAATTTCCGTGTATCTGTATAGTTTCCAAATTTCTTATTATTAATTTCCAGTTGTATTCTATTGTGGTCAGATACTTGATATTATTTCAATTTTTCTGAATTTTTAAAGACGTGTTTTGTGGCCTAACATATGGTCTATCCTTCAGAATGATCCATATGCTGAGGAGAAGAATGTATATTCTGTAGCTATGGATGAAGTGTTCTATAAACATCCATTAGGTTTATTTGGTCTATAGTACAAATCAAGTCCAATGTTTCTTTGCTGATTTTCTACTTGGATGATCTGTCCAATGCTGTAAGTTGGTGTTGAAGTCCCCAACTATTATTGTATTGGGGTCTATCTCTCTCTTTAGCTCTAGTAATATTTGCTCTCTATATCTGGATGTTCAAGTTTTGGGTGTGTATCTATTAACAATTGTTATATCCTGTTGTTGAATTGACCCCTTTATAATTATACAGTGACTTTCATCCTTTTTTATAGTTTTTGGCCTGAAATAGATTTTGTCTGATGTAAGTATAATGACTCCTGTTCTTTCTTGGTTTCCATTTACATGAAACATCTTTTTCCATCCCTGTATTTTCATTCTATGTGTGTCTTTATAGGTGAAGTGTGTTTCTTGGAATAGGCAACCGATTATTGGGCCTTCTTTGTTAATCCATTCAGCCACTCCATGTTTTTTGATTGAAGACTTTAGTCTATCTACATTAAATGTTATTATTGAGGCCGGGCGCGGTGGCTCACGCCTGTAATCCCAGCTACTGGGAGGCTGAGGCAGGAGAATGGCGTGAACCCAGGAGGCGGAGCTTGCAGTGAGCCGAGATCGCGCCACTGCACTCCAGCCTGGGCGACAGAGCGAGACTCTGTCTCAAAAAAAAAAAAATGTTATTATTGATAAGTAAGAACTTACTCCTGCCATTTTGTTATTTGTTATCTGGTTGTTTTGTAGTCTTCTCTTCCTTCCTTCTTTTCTTCCTTTCTTTTCGCGAAGGTGATTTTTTTTTCTGGCAGTATGTTTTACTTTCTTGCTTTTTACTTTTTGTGTATCTTTCGTAGGTTTGTTTTGTTTTATTTTGCTTTTGAGACAGGGTCTGGCTCTGTTATCAAAGCTGGAGTGCAGTGGTGCAATCATGGCTCACTACAGCCTTGATCTCCTGGGCTCAAGTGATCCTCCCACCTCAGCTTTCTGAGTAGCTGGGATCACAGGTGCATGCCAGCACACATAGCTATTTTATGTTCGTGTGTGTGTGTGTGTAAACAGTGTCTTGCTCTGTTGCCCAGGATGGTCTTGAACTCCTGGGCTCAAGCAATCCTCCTGCCTTGGCCTCACAAAGTGGTGGGATTAAAGGCATGAGCCACTCTGCCCAGACTGTTGGAGGTTTTTTGATTTGAGGTTACCATGCGGCTTGGAAATAACATCTTATAACCCATGATTTTAAACTAATGACAACTTAACACTGCTAACAAAAGCAAACAAAGTAACAATTAAGCAAACAGAAAACTAACAAAAACTCTATGCTTTAATTTCATGCCCCTGCTTTTTAATTTTGTTGTTTCTATTTCTATTTTATTATACTATGTCTTTTAAAGTTGTAATTATTCGTTTTGATTGGTTCTTCTTTCAGTCTTTCTACTCAAGATATGAGTAGTTTACACACAATTACAATGTTACAATATGCTGTGTTTGTCTCTGTACTTACCGTTACCATTGAGTTTTCTACCTTTAGATGATTTCTTATTGCTCACTAATGTCCTTTTCTTTCAGATTGAAGAACTTCCTTTAGCATTTCTTGTAGGACAAGGCTGGTGCTGATGAAGTTCCTCAGTTTTTGTCTAGGAAAGTCTTTATTTCTCTTTAATGCTTGAAGGATATTTTCACTGGATATAGTATTCTAGGGTAAAAGTTTTTTTTTTTCCTTCAGCACTTTAACGTCATTCCACTCTCTCCTGGGCTATAAGGTTTACACTGAGAAGTCTGCTGCCAGATGTATTGAAGCTCTTTTTTATGTTCTTCATTTTTTTTTTTCTCTTGCTGCTTTTATCATCCTTTCTTTATCCTTGACCATTGGGAGTTAGATTATTAAACACCTTTTGGTAGTCTTCTTTTGGTTAAATCTGCTTGATGTTGTATAACCTTCTTATACTTGAATATTGATATCTTTCTCTGAGTTTGGAAAATTTTCTGTTATTCTTCAAAGTTAATAACTCTTATATTTGCCCTTTTGAGCCTATTTTCTAGATCTTGTAGGCATGCTTCATTCATTTTTCTTTTGTCTTCTAGCCTGTCTTCAGGCTCACAAATTCTTTCTTCTGCTTCACCAGTTCTGCTGTTGAGAGACCAATGCATTCTTTAATATGCCCATTGCATTTTTCAGCTCCAGAATTTCTGCTTGATTCTTTTTAATTATCAAATCTCTTCATTAAATTAACCTGACGGAATTCTGAATTCCTTCTCTGTGTTATCTTAAATTTCATTGAGCTTTCTCAAAAAAGCTATTTTGAATTCTCTGTCTGAAAGGTCACATATTCTTTTCACTCTGTGATTTGTCAACCAAGTGCCTTATTTAATTCATTTGGTAAGGTCACATTTTCCTGGATGGTCTTGATGCTCGTTGATATTCTTCAGTGTCTGGGCACTGAAGAGCTAGATATTTACTGTAGTCTTCACAGCCTAGTCTTGTTTGTACCTGTTCTTCTTAGGAAAGCTTTCCAAGTATTCAAAGGGAATTGAGTCTTGTGATCTAAGTATTTGGTCACTGCAGCTATATCTGCATTAGGGCCAGGTAGAGACTTTTGCTTTACTTTTCCCCAAACAAATGAAGTCTCTCTCTCTCTCTCTCTCTCTCTGCTGAGTTGCTTGGAACTGGAGGAGAAATGACACAAGCACCCCTGTGGCCACCACTGGGACCGTGCTGGGTCAGACCCAAAGCCAGCACAATACTGGGTCTCACACAGGGCCCACAGCAAACACTGCCTGGCTTCTGCTTATGTTCCCTCAAGGTCCAAGGGCTCTACAATCAGCAGATGGCAAATCCAGCCAGGCTTCTGTCTAGAAGGCAAATCCAGCCATGCATGGGAACTTCAAGGCAACAAGCTGCACCTGAGCCCAGGATGGGTCCAGAAATGCCATATAAGAGCCAGGGCCTGGAGTCAGGAACCTTATGAACCTATTTGGTGTTCCATTATAGTGTGTCTGAACTGGCACCCAAGCCACAAAACAATGTCCTTCTCACTCTTCCCTCTCCTTCCATCAAGTAGAAGGAGCCTCTCCTCACGGCCATCATCACCCCAGGGCCCACAGCAAGTACTGCCTGGCTACTGTGATGATCAAGGCCCAAGGGCTCTTCAGCTTGTGGTGAATGCTGCCAGTCCTAGATCTCTACTTTCAGGGAAGTAGGCTCCCTTTTGGTCCAGGGCGGTTCAAAAAATGCCATCCAGGAGTGATGGATGGAACTGGGGACCCCAGGAGCCCGCTTGGTGCTGTACCTCGCTGTTGCCAAGTCAATATTTAAGCTGAAAGACAAAGTCTCCTTTACTCTTTTCTCTCCTTTCCACAAGCAGAGAGAGTCTCTCCTCACGGCCACTGAAAGCCAACAGGATACTGTGTCTCACTCAAGGCTCCTGGTGAGTACTGCCTGGCTATCACTGATGATTATTCAGGGCCCAGAGTCTCTTTAGTCAATGGGTGATTAATCCTGCCAGAACTGGGTCCTTTCCTTCAGAAGAGGCAGCAGGTTCTCTTCTGGCTCAGGGCGTGTCTAGAAATGTCATTTTGGAGCAAGGGCCTGGAATGGGGGCCTCATGACTGCCCAGTACCCCAGTGTACTGCGGTTGAGCTGGTATCCAAGTTGCAAGACAAAGTCCTCTTACTCTTCTCTCTCTTCTCCTCAAATGGAAGTAAGGGGCATCTCCTAGAGCTTCGAGTTGAGCTACCTGGGTTTAGGGGAGAGGTGACACAAGCATTCCCTTGGCCACCCCAGTTGGTATATCGCTAGGTCATGTGTACCCCAAGTCCACTGGCTCTGAGCCTAGAACAGCACCAGGATTTGACCAGGAATTCTAGTCATTGTGGCCTAGACTGCTTTTCAAGGTTATTTACGGACCCTGAGTGTTTTAGCCCATGGTTAGCCAGAACTAGCTAGCCAGAACTCAGGTTCCGACCACTGGGATGGGCAATTCCCCTCTGGCTAGGGCAGGTCTAAATGCTCCCTCCATGGGCACTGGCTACTTTCTGCGCTGTGTGGCTTCTTCTGTGACAGGGCAGTACTGAGTTCCAATGCAAAGTTCTACAATCACTATGCTCTCCCTTCTCCAAGCACACAGATTCTATTTCTGTGGCACAGGGCCATTGCTACTGCTGGGGCATGGTGGAGGGGTGGCGTCAGCAATTAAAGACTGTCTTTCCTTCTCTTTTCAGTTCTTCTTTCACTGATATAATGTTAAAACCAGGTACTGTGATCACTCACCTGATTTTTGGCTCTTATGAAGGTGCTTTATTGGGTGGATGGTTGCTCAATATGGCATTCCTTGAAGGGGTTTGGGGGGAACAATTGCTGGAGTATTCTATTTGGTCATCATCCTACATAACTTTTAATTGTGATGCAATAATTTACTCAGATAAAAAATTTATTCATGTAATCAATAACAGTAAGCAATTCTTGTAGGAACAGAACTAAAATATATTGAGAATTGATTGTTTATTGGACACTGTCTTAAGTACTTTTGCAAATAAGACCGAGAAAGATAAAGCCTAAGAGAGAGCCTAATCTTATGACTGGACAACAATGGCCTTTGAAAAGCAGTTTCATTAGAGTGGTAAACCAGAGTTGGGAGGATTAAAGAATGAGTGAACACTGAAAAAGTGAAAGTAATGTGTATGGGCTCCTTCTTCAAGTTCAGCAATAAAGGGATGTACAGATGAGACAGCTTGAGGAAATGGCAGGGTAAAAAAATTATAGTAACTTATTTTTCTATTATATAATATGGGCCCAATGTAGACGCTTTGGAAGAACAGAGAAGTATGAAGAAAAAATAAAATGGTTTATGATCTTTAAATAAAAATAAACAAACTACAAGTCTATACTTCCTACATAAGTTCATATCAAAGAAACCTGAATACTAAGCTATTTAAAAGCTAGTATACAATTTAGATTTCTAACTAATCAAAGTATATTTCTATTAAGAATTTAAAAAGGGGAGGTCAAAAAGTGACTTTTTAAAGGGAGATATTTGAAGAAACATTGTGGAAGTGGCTAAAGGTACTTGATACTGCTCAAATATTATTTTCCTTGTTAATATCAAGAAACTTTTGTTGATAGAAGTGGTCTAGAAATTTAGAATGAAAACAGGGTGGTACTGTCTCAAATACTTTTTTGTAAAGGAGATGTAGTATAAATAAAATAAATTACAATAGCCATAATTGTTCCATGCAGATCACATAATCAACATGGGCATAAGCAACTTGGTGGGGTATTAAAATAGCTGAGCCAATCAGATTGCCATGTTCTTGTTATTTGGAACATCCAGACCTAATCAGAGATAAGCACACATTCAGTATTCATGCTTTCATTCATTTTTTAAGAAGTGCCTACTATGTGTAAAATGTTTCCCCAGAGCCTGTGATAGACATAAAGAATTATGGCACAGTAGTTGGCCTCAGGACAGGTACGGTCTCGTTGGAGAAGATAAGACATTACCAAATGCTGTCTTTTAATTTAGAAATTTTGTAGTGGCCAGGCACGGTGGCTCACGCCTGTTACCCCAGCGCTTTGGGAGGCCAAGGCCAGTGGATTGCCTGATGGCAGGCATTCAAGACCATTCTGGCCAACATGGTAAAACCCTGTCTCTACTAAAAATACAAAAATTAGCTGGGCGTGGTGGCTCACAGCTGTAATCCCAGCTATTCAGGAGGCTGAGGCAGGAGAATCGCTTGAACCAGAGAGGCAGAGGTTGCAGTGAGCCAAGATCGCACCACTGCACTCCAGCCTGGGCAACAGAGTGAGAAAAAAACAAAAGAAATTTTGTAGAAAACTAAGCCACCTGGGTAGAGGGTTAGGTACTTATTGTTAGGAGAACATTTGCTGTTATTATCAAATTCTGTAGATTTTCAATTTCAAGGCATATATTTTCAAGTTTGTTGTTGGGTAATAGATAAAAGATGCTTATGGTAAAAATTTATTCAAAATGACACAAAAGAGCATTTGTTTTTATATATCATATATTTGTATTTCTTACCAGTACTTAAGAGACGCCCTATTTTTTAAGATATTAGTTTTTACTTCATTAGCTTATTATTTCATTTCCTTCTCAGTTTTACCTCTATCCTCATGACATGCAATATGCAGCACTTGGTAGGTACATTCCAAGTCAACATAATGCTTGGCCGGTTGCCATTCCCTGTTCTCTTTATATAATTTCTACAGTATTTTTTCTAAACATTATTTTTTCTATAATATAATCTATCTCCTTTTTCTGTTTCCTGTATTTCTTTTGTTGTTGTTGTTGTTGTTGTTGTTGTTGTTTTAGCTTAATCACATAACCCAATAGGGATCAAAAAATTCTTATTTCAACAGCTTCTAATCTTCTATGGAATTCTTCCTAGACCTATGGATTAACATCTACGTTCAATATTCTAATCTACCAAAGAGGAATGACACTGAGCTTAACTTGCTTGTTTCAACCTAGGAGAGCAACTCAAAACAAAAAACAAAAAAGAAAAAGAAAAAAAAGTAGAATAATTGAACTCACCAGCTTACTGATTTGAGATCTTCATAATACAGCTTCCTTATTTTGACATGAATTCCCTAGACGTTAGACTCACCTATATTCAAATTTAAGGGCAAAAGCATTCCAAAGACAAATATAAATTACTTTTGAATTACTCAAACTCTGCTTTTCCCAATACAGACAATTGCGTTGACATTATATTTTACACAGTGAAAAGTGAAACCTTTGGCTAGCAATTAACTTTTTATATAACTTTGAGATATTGTAGCTGAAAGAGATAGAGTACAGACATTAATAATTCTTTTTAAATGTTACATTTAAAATACCTTTAAAATTGGGTCATAATGAGTAATTCTTGAAAAATCCCCAGCTAATTTTAATGCCCTAGCTTTAAATAATGCTGAAACACAATGTCTTCATCTTGAAAATTTGACAACCAAAATGATACTAATTAAAGAAACTTGAGCAATTTTCCTAGGGCTCTAAAACAAAATGGAATTTGAAATTCAGTAACAAACTAGAATGAATGTCACAGAATTAGGTAATTAGATTTTAAAAGAAGCATACATGTAATACAGGTAGTTTTACAAGGTATTATATGGAATGTAATTTATGTGAATTTTAAAAAAGATATAATACTGGGGTGCACTTAGCAGCTGATGCTTGTATAAGCTGAGCCGTGGGGTATACTGAGACTTGAATTTAAGATGGAACAGAAGGAGGAACTGATCCACTTATAGGACTGGGTCACAGGGTAGCAAGCTAGCATTCAAATGGCAAATTCATCACCAGTTCAGACCGCATTGAAATTTGGCTCATTCCAGTGGGCAGAGGTATAGAGTAGAAAATATGAAGCCAGGAGAGGCAGCAGTTTGGGATTTTAGGAGCAGAAGCGTAACAAAGCCTTTGGTTTATAGGAAAAAAGATTCAGCCCCTCAAGAGCAGGCTGTTAGGATCTCATTCACATGGATTTGGTTCCAGTGCTCCTGTCCCAATGGGGAGCTTGAATTCTGAACAGTTAACTAAGGGAAAAATCCAGTCAAATGGCCTGGGATAACACAGAGGAATAAGCAGAAGACTGTGGCTTTAGGACATATGAGAAGCCAGGACTCTCCCTAGGCATACAAAGTAGTAAAATTAATCCCATACTCCAATGGCTGTGGTTTGAATCTGATAAAATATTGCCTCCTTTAGGTACAAAGGCAAAAGCAATAGCTATGAGATGGTCAGGAACCTGGTGAGACTACATATCAGGTGGAGGTGACAGTGCTTTTAAAGGAGCAGGGCCAGTGAAGGCAGAAACTAGTAAGCAGCCTGGTCCTCAAGAAGTTACTCAAGATGCAGAAAGGATGGAACACCCAAAATTGAATGGTTTGTACTTGGACACCAGCTTAGCTGGTATATCCAGTTAGAACATCAGAGTGATACCTCCATAAGGATACTTGGTGAGTTATTTTTTTAAAACCCAGAACGTTATAATAGCTATTAGTAATAGCCACATTTACGAAGCACCTCTGTGGCCCAAACATTTTTTGTAAATTATCTATAATGCTCTCAACAATCCTACAAGGTGTTTATACTTATTGCTATTTTTATAGATAAGGAAACTAAGACTCAGAAAGGTACAATAAATGGTCCCCAGTCATTCAGCTAATAAGGTCAGAACTGTGTCTGTTTCTGGATACTGCACTTGTTCCATAAAGCAATTGAGAAGAAATAGGCTTATATTATAGAATTAAAAATATATAGTTTATTACTAATTAAGGAAAAAAGTATATTTATATATATTTAGGCTTACTTTAACATATATATATATATATATATATATGAAAAAACATACAGCCTTCACTACTGTGATGTTCTCACGTTAACTGGTCCTTTTAAGTTTAGGTATTAGTGAAAGCTTTAGATAATGTCTACCCTTGTCAGTCTCTGCCTTGGTCTCTTAGTGTCTGCCTTTTTACCTCCCTAATTAGTATATAGATATACTACCCCAGTTCCTAAGCTAACCCTAAGTGAAACAGAATTTGTGTTTAAAATCTGCTGATATTCAAATTCCAATTTATATGTCCTTTGTTTGGGTTATACTCAAGCATTACCATGGTATTTCCTCCCAGCTACTCTCAAGCCCCTCACATCAACTAACACAGGAAAAGCCAAGGAATGAGGTAATATTATTAGCTAGGATTATAAAAATTTAAATGAAAATTACCAAAGGCTCCTTAAGATAGTAAAGAAGTTGATATGGATGCCATACTATTTCTGTTAACAAAGAAGCTTCTTTGTAAAGGAATATTTTAACATTAGAAAATCATTGGCCAGAGATAAAAACAGTACAGGAGATGTAAATATGTGCATTAGTTGAGAAGGCTACAATACTAATATATCACTGATTTCCAAGTAAAATAATGTTAGATGTGCCAACAAACAAAAAACATACATTGGGCATCTGAAGGAAGAAGAGTCAAGGTTAGGAGTGAGAGGAGAGTGTTTCTCCCTGATGCAGGAAAGGAAAGGAAGGAAAAGACAAGAAGCAGGATCAGCTACAATCTGAATGGACAAGCAGACTTTTCTATCAAGGCAGGGCAGATAACAGGTCTTAGAAAACGCTAGTGAAAGTGAAACATCTTTTTGACAGTCCATCCCTCTAGCTCCCCTCCCTCCCAGCTCCAATCATATATACTAGTGGATTGCACTTTACCCAGATGGTCCTAGTCATGGCACCAGGGGTAGTAGAGATAAGACCCAAGCCAGGTGTGAGAGTTTATCCAACTGTACAGTCAGAAGGAGCAGTGTCTACACAAGACTGCCCTCACTTATGACACCAGTTGCAAATGTGGGGGTTCCCCAAATACCCTCATACTTGATAATTCACTAGAAGGATTCATGGAACTCATAGAAAGTTGTTATATTCACAGCTATGGTTTAATACAGGGATTAATAAATCCAAGGGAAGAGACATGTAGAGTCCAGGAGGGATCCAAATGTGGAGCTTCTGGTCATCCTCCCTGCATGAAGTCATAGATGGTGTTAACTCCTTCCAGCCACAATGTGTGACACACATGGCTGGCCGGGGAAGCTCACACAAACCTTTGGTAACCAGAGTTTTTACTAGGGCTTGATCACATACTGCCTGGATGGCTGACCTTTTGAGGTCAGGCTGATACCTGTAATCTCCAGTCCCTTCTGGAGGCAAAACTGATACCCTGCGGCCCAAAGTCCCGTCATAAATTACATTTGTAGGCCATGTGGTGGCCAAACTACACCCCCCACCCCAGAACATTCTAGAATAGAATTTATATTCGGCAGAACATTCATGGGCCTACAGATCACTTCCTGGTAGTTGGGCAAAGGCCAGACCTCACTTTGGAAAATTCTTTACTACATGCCAAGTCTGTCAGAATTATTCCCCAGGATTTTTCTTTTTGTTTTTTCCTTCTTTTTATTTTTTTATTTTTTAGATGGCAAAGAAGGAACTGTCTTTTTTGTGCGTCTGATGGGGTCGCACTCTGTCGCCCATGCTGGAGTGCAGTGGCACAATCACGGCTTACTGTGTCCGCAAACTCTTGGGTTCAAGGGGTCCTCCCTTCTCAACCTCCTGAGTACCTGAGACTACAGGAGCGTGCCATTATGCCCTGCTCATTTTTTTTTTCATATTGTAGAGATGGGGTCTCACTATCTTAGCCACACTGGCTTCAAACTCCTGGGCTCAAGTGATCCTCCTGCCTTGGCCTTCCAAACTGCTGGGGTTACAGGAGTGAGCCACTGCACCTGGCCAAGAAGGAAATGTCTTAGTCATGATCGCTTAGAAGTAGAACTTGAGACGGATTCTTGTGCAAATGACTTATTGAAGGGGTATTCTCAGAAGAAAGCTAACAGGATATGAGGCAAGCAGGATAGCATAGGGAAAGAAGCTAAGCACAAAAATGAGTTTGAAAAGTTGAGATCTAGCCATAGCCTGATCCCACAGGAAGATCTTGGCATGACTACACCTCAAAATTGACCCACCTTGAGGCAAGGGACTTAGTACCGCCATATCAGTCAGCTATTGGGTATGAGCCACCACTGCATGTATGTCAGGAGTGGTGGATTACTTCTCAGGCATTTCTAGGTAAGGCAGCTCCTAGTGGCCCAAGGCATTTTTCCAGAACTGGGTATAGCTGTGAGCTAATATTAGCCACATTGACAGCAGCTCAGAGATAGGGACATCTCCCTCTTCTACCACTCATTCTAGATTCCCCTCCCCATTGACAAACATTTCCAGTGGTCTAGGTTTGCCCTGGTGGAGTAGCTCAGACCCTCACTGCCAAAAGGTCTAAGGCCCTTCCCAGGCTGTAGTTGCTATTTTTGCCTGTATAGTGTTAAAACCAGGCACAGGAATACTCAGAGATGCCCTAGTGGATCACCTGAATACCAAAACCATTTCTTCCTTCCCCCATGTATATCAATAGTCCTTCCTCTTCATGATGCTCTCTGCCAGTGTGTTCATTACTCTCTCTGCCTTCCAGCTGCCACAGAGGAACCAGAAGCCCAAAGTAACCAGGAAGCAGCTATAGCTTTAAGTTTATAGGTACTCTATGTTCCTTAGTAAGAGGACGCCACCCCTGGCAATACAGACCTGTAGACCCACAGATCCTAAATCTCCAAGAACATGATGCTGCATGAGGATACTACTATTTCTGCCCCTTCATTCCTGAACCCATGCATTCTAACTATGGGGAACATAGCACCATATAATAATCATCACTTTGAGATGTATACAGCATTATGAAGAATAGTGCTTCTTTCTCAGAGGGAAGTCATTTCTATGCCAGCACCTCAGTTGAGGCATCCTGAAGCCACGTCACCACATTAGCAAGCTAACAGCTGTGGGTTGTGCTGTTATGTGATAGTACTAAAGGATGCCACAGTCATGTGTCAATTGCCTCATCTCCTTTGCCACAAAGTGGGTCCTTTGTTATAGGACATGTTATGTGGGATCTCATATCAGTAAATTAAATGCTCCATGAGCCCTCTGAGAGTAGAACTGGCTGAAGCACTATGAAAAACAAAGACATACCCATACCCAAGAAAATCACAGTCAGAATGAATCTTTGCTCTTTCAAAGGTAGAAGTTGGGGGGAGTGGGGAAATTGGGGAGATGTTGGTTAAAGGATACAAAATTTCAGTTAGACAAGAGATATAAGTTCAAGAGAGATCTGCTGGACATCTTGGTGACTAGAGTTAATAACAATATTGCTAAGAGAGTAGACTTTAAGTATTCTCACCACAAAGAAATGATAGGTATGTGAGGTAATCCATGTGTTAATTAGGTTGATTTAACCATTCCATAATTTATACATATATCAAAACATCATGCTGTATACCATAAATATATACAATTTTGTCAATTAAAAATATGAATAAATATAATAAATAGGGGGGAGGATGTTGTCTTATGTTATCAACTTGCCACCAAGTAAGAGGTCTCCCCAAGGTAGTGTAAATGATCCTCTCAACCATCCAAAGTGAAAACAAGCATTGTTGGTCCTTCAGTTTCAAATCACATTCTATGGTCATAATGAAGGTCAATAGCATCCCTTTTTCTCCTACTCAGACTTGCAACATCTCTGACCTAGATCTTTCACATATGTATTTACAAAAGGGTCTCAATCTATATTACAATCTATATCAATGAATAACTCTAAATTAATCTAAAACATCTAGGTGCATCAGGATCATTTCCTTATCAGAAGCTTTACTTCTCTTTATACTTCAATTGGGACTTGGTTTACATTCACCACATGTGCAAAATCTACCTGATCTCACCTTCATATCACCCCCATGGAAACTGGGTGATAAAGGGAAACATAAAAGCTTATGCTGTCTGCTGTGCCATGACCAAAATGTACTTTGTCAACCAAGATGGCAGAGTAGAAGATAAAGGCCTTCATTCTCCCGTAAAAAAACAATGACAGCTAGTCACAAACCAAAATAGTCCAGAGAGGGCTCAAGAGCCTATTAAAGAATCTGCAGCAACACAATGGAGAAAAAGAAAAAAAAAAGGAGAATAATCACATAGAAAGGATTGCTGGTCGCCAGGCATAGTGGCTCACGTCTGTAATTCCAGCACTTTGGGAGGCTGAGGTGGGGGTATCACCTGAGCCCAGGAGTTCAAGACCACCCTGGGCAACATAGTGAGAACCCACCTCTATAAAACATTAAAAAAATTAGCTGGTATTGATTGTGGTGCATGCTTATAGTCCCAGCAACTCGGGAGGCTGAGGTGGGAGGACTGTTTGAGGACCGTAGGAGGTCAAGGTTGCAGTGAGCCATGATTGCACCACTATACTTCAACCTGGATGACAGAGCAAGACCTGTATTGAAAAAAATTGGGGGGCAGGGCTTGCTGATGAAATCAACATACCTGAGATACCTAGAGATCACTAGGAGCAAAAAAGAAAGGTGGTGGCTATTGGTGTCAGCCATGCAGCAAGAATCAGCACAATCCCTAGCAGCCTGTTCTACAGAGGACACTGGCATCTCTTGCCACTGAGGTAATGAACAGCCATTCCACAGAGGAACCTGAGAGAGAGAGATGTGAGTGCATGACCCTCCCTGCACCCCTCTGCCCCCCAACAGACACACAAGAAGCAGCTGCTTTTGAACTACATTGGGATAAAAGCTGACACCTCTCCCGAACCCAGGTGTTCTCCGATCCTAGAGGCATGGCAGCTCCACGTGCACCCACTCTCCAGACCCAGGCACTATGGCTGTATCGAGTCTGCCCACATCTCAGACACCAGAGACACTGCAGTAGTTAGCTAATTCACACTCCAGAGCCAATCCCTTGCTTCCCATGGCCACACTCCAGAACTGGCTCAGCTGCCATAGAGAGCTAGACATCAGCCTGATGCCAAAGACTCTGTAACTCCGAGCATGCCTGCGCTCCCATTCTTGGCTCCTCGGCTGCTTTACAAGCATCTGTGCCTCACATTCTGTTACCAATGAGGTGGCAGGGGTGCCTGCTCCCTGGGCACCAATGCCATTACCACCCTAGATCCCAGAGCTGTAGTCCATGCATGTCTGTGCTTCAGGCCTCAGCTCCATGGCCACTCCATAGGGGTCACTCATCAGTCACCAGTGCCACTGCCACTGCAAGTGAGCCCACACGCCAGACCCAGTGCCAAGAGAAACCCCCTCGGCCACAACTTCCCCTATGAGAGAAAAAGAAACCAGGAGAACCTTAGCAGCCATTAATTACTGCTTAAGAACTGAGCAACCCTCACTGCCACTGTGAATAGCCACAGTGTTAGCTGCTAAGGATTCCTGCAGTCTTCATCAACACAACCCTCAGCTGACAAAGCTACACAGACACTACACATCTGGAACGCTCAGTGGTGCCAGAACTGCTGCACCCTACGCAGCAAGTGCCTTTATACTCCCTCTTCTTGTAGGGGAAGATCTTTCCACAGCAAAACTAACTTACAGAGTCTGAAAGAGGCAACTGCTCCACCAAGTGAATAGACATCAACATAAAACAATAAGAAACATGAAAAAAACAAGAAGACATAACACCAAAAGCACACAACAATCTCCCAGTAGCTGACTCCAAAGAAGTGGAGACATACAAGCTGTCTGACAAAGAATTCAAAATAATTGTTTAAAGGAAGCTCAGAAAACCTCGAGAAAATACAGAGAAATAATTCAATAGAATCAGAGAAACAATAAATGACCAAAATGAGAAATTAAACAATGAGATTGAAATTATATTTTAAAAATCAGACAAGAATTCTGGAGTTGAAAATGCAATGAATGAAATGACAAAAGCAATAGAGAACATCAACAGCAGAATAAAGCAAAAGAAAGAATCAGGGAACTGAAATAAAGGTTATTTGAAAATATGCACTAAGGGGGGAAACAAATGAAAAGGAAGGAAGAAAGCTTATAGGACTTATGGGATAGCATCAAAAAAGCAAACATTAGAGTTATAGGAGTTAAGGTGAAGAGAGAGACAAAAGTGTAGAGAGCTTATTTAAAGAACTAACAGAAAGCTTTCCAAATCTGGGGAAATATATACATATGCAGATATGGAAAAGTTAAAAGTCTCCTATCAGATTCAATACAAACAAGACTACACCAAGACATTATAATCAAACTGCCAAAAATCAAAGACAAAGAAAGGATCCTGAAAGCAGCAAGAGAAAAGAAACAAATTGTATATAAGTGATTTCTGAAAAGGCTAGCAATGGGTTTCTCAGCAGAAACATTACAGGCCAAGAGAGAGTAAGAAAATATATTCAAAGTGCTGAAGGGAAAAAACTCCCAACCAAAAATCCTGTATCTGGTAGACGTATCCTTCAGTAATAAAGCAGAGACAAAGACTTCCCTAGAGAAACAAAATCTGAGGGAGTTTATCACCCCTAGACCTGTCTTCTAAGAAATGCTAAAGAGAGTCCTTCAAGCTGAAAGAAAAAGATGCTTATTAGTAACACAAAAAACATGTGAAAGTAGAAAACTAATTAGTAAAAAAAAAATTCTAGTAAAAGCTAGTAAAAAGCGAGCTAGTAAAAAAAAAATCACCAAAGAAATGCAAATTAAAAGCACAACGAGATATCACCTCACACCTCTTAGAATGCTTATTATCAAAAAGACAAAAGATAAGTGTGGGCAAGAATGTGGAGAAAAGGGAATCCTTGTATACTGTCACTGTTGGTGAGACTATGAATAGTGCAACCATTATGGAAAATAGTATGGAGATTGCTAAAAAAATTAAAAATACAACTATCATATGATCCAGCAATCTCACTATTGTGTATATATCCAAAGGACATGAAATCAGTATGTCAAAGAGATGTCTGCACTCTCATGTTCATGTTGCAACATTATTCACAATCGCCAAGATATTGAATCTACCTAAGTGTTTATCAATGAATGAATGGATAAAGAAAATATATATATACACAACTGAATACTATTCAATCTTAAAAAGGAAGGAAACCCTGTCATTTGTGACAACATGGATGGCCCCAGAGGACATTAAGTTAAGTGAAATAAGGCAAGCACAGAAGAACAAATACCATATGATCTCATTTATATGTAGAACTTTTACAAGTTGAACTTACAGAAACAGAGAGAAAATGGTCACTACATGAGGCTGATGGGGTTATATGGATTGAGGAGATATTGGTCAAAGACAAAAAATTTCAGTTAGGAAGAATAAGTTTAAGAGATCTATTGTTCATTATGGTGACTACAATTAATAACAATATATTGTATATTTGAAAATTGCTAAGTATATTTGAAGTGTTCTCACCATAAAAAACAAGTATATGAGGTACTACGATGTTAAATAGCTTTGTTTGGCCATTCTATGATGTATACATATATTAAAACATCACATTATACACCACAAGTATATATACATATTTTTTTCACTTGTCTATTAAAATAAATAATTTTTTTAAAAAAGTTAAGTTCTTTGCTTTTCACCCAGGAGTCTTGTGTCTTCTGCCAGCATCCCTGAAACCAGGTCAGGCTAAGATGTTAGCATGCAAGTAGGGTTAAATCTCAGATCCCATAAAAAGTTGGGAAAAGAATGATGGTAGGAAGTTTCTACTCTAGTTGTGGCTAGTATTTAAGTAATTATTATATAGCATCCATCCACCTTGAAGTTTAATTTTCTTTAACGTATTCTTTCTATAAAAAAGATTCATAGTTCTCCTATTGACATAACGTTGATTTCATTTGTTGAAAACTTGGGCCATTATGTCAAATATAGAACATCCTCCATGTCCTATGCTGCATTACAAAGCATTTTGACATTAAGTAACAGTAAAAACCACTCTGTTCAAATTGGATTTCCCCTATCCCCGAGTTTCTCCCCTGACTATAGGAAGGGGACTATAGTAATAATTGTCTCATCTGCCTCTGCCTCAGTAGAAATATAAGTGAAATAGTTATAAATATGCCAAATTACATGCAAAACCCAGCTAGAAATTTCTAGTAAGCACTTGGATGCAACTTGGGGAAAATGTGAGAACTAAAGATGTAGTAATTTGAACATCAGTCACAAGATTGGCTAAGACATACAACTTTATTTTTCTACATTTCAGCTTTCTAATCCTGAGCCTCCATTGCACTAGCTCAGGAAAATTGACCTCTGCCATTCTTGGAGATATCCTTCTTCCTGGGTTGTACTATAATTTCAGTGTCTTACACAGTGCCAGGGTAAGAAAGGGAACTTAAACAGTTCTCACTGAAGTCTGTTGTCCTATATCCAATGGTCTCTACAATTCTAGATGTGCTCTGCTGCTTTTATGCCAGTTTAGTGCCTGGGGATCTTTTTAAGACTGCCTATGTCCTGTCTGCCTAGATGCTCCAAGAGTCATTTTTCTCTGGCTGCTCTCTTTCTCTCTGCTGCCGCCCTAGTGGCACCAGATAATGTGTCAGTGCCTCATCTCTGGACCCCACAGATCTCATTTTCATCGCCTATCCTCAGTCTAAGAAGCTGTTATTTTAGTCTGAGGTAGATCTTTGTACTTTCGTGTTTCTTTTGAAACATGCCATTTATGCCTAGGAAACATCTCCCTTTCTTTTAACTTCCCCTTTAAGTTTTCCTGAGGGCTTACACTTTTGGAATGCAACAACCAAGAATTGTGGACTATTTCTGCTTTTTGTTCATCTGCATACCTCCTCTAAGGCAATGATCACAGGAGAGGGGAAATACAGAGATGAAAACGCCATAGATTCACATCTCAAAATAGTTTCCAGACACACAGATTTTATCAGAAGCTGAATAAAGGTGAAGTCACAAAAATTAATCAAATATTTTTAAATCTATTTCATAAAAATCCAATGGCCTATCTTGCACTTTAAACTGTACTCCTGCCACTAAACTTTTCAAACTATTTCAATCCATGGTGATTTTCTTTCCTTCTAAACTCACAGGAACAAATTGCCACTATTTTCATTTTGTAGTAATCACGTACTACCTTGTCATTTAGTTTGCTCTCCAAGTATACTGAGGTTTTACCTATAATTTTTTATGTTGCCTAACATAAAAATGTAGTCATTATAAAGAATTTGGGGATTTAACTTTGTGCCATGGCAGGCAAATTATTTAAACCAATGCTCATACTGAAAACATAAAAAATACTGAATAAAATATGCTTTAATTTCCTTAAGAGTACTGAAGAACTGAAAAGATTTTAAGGAACTAGCAGGCCAAAATCCAAGGGAAGGCTGAAATCCAAAGAAAAAAGCTACAATATCAAAGCCACTTTTGGCCTGAAGGCTCTGTCATTCCTGTAAAACTCGAATTTGGTTTTGGCAAACTTACAGGGTGGTGGAGATAGAAGTCAAATCCCAAATGGGAGGAAAGTTTAGTAGAAGATTTTTCCAAATTAAATTGTAGCCCAAAAAGCTATACCCTTAGGGTATAAGGTGTGTACTCAGATGTGATTAAGTGAAGGATCTTGAGATGTAGAGATTATCTCAAATTATCTACGACCTCTGTTTCCCGCAACACCAGGAGACATCTTTGACTGTTCCTAAAGGCAGTAATTGCCAACCGGAATTCTATGTACCAACAGAAAATATTTTTGAGAGTGAGGGTAAAGTAAAAATGTTCAGAGACACGAAAATCAAGAGATTGCAACTAGCACTCCCACACTAACGAAAATTCTAGAGGACGTACTGCAGGCAAAGGAAAGTAATCTCATAGAAGGTGTGAGATACGAAAGGCATAAAGAGCAAAAAAAGTGAATATGGGTGAGTTTAAATGAACGATGATTTAAAAGAGATATAATAACATCTTAGATAAATAAAGTTATAATATAGAATTAATATATTCAATAACACATAAGTGAAGATGGAACATTATACAAAATTGAGCTATAAATCAAGTCTCAACAAATCTAAGATGATTAAAATCATATAGAGAATACTCTCTTGCCACAGTAAAATTAAGCTAGAAATCAATAACAAACAAATAGTTAAAACAGAGAGACCAAATGGGGGCACTACTTAAGTCCTGTGGGAGAAGATCAGAACTTGGAAAAAAAGGTCAAGCCAATGGCAGTGAGGATGGACGGGGAAAACAATAAAGATATATTTAGAAAGTGAAATAGCTACAGCAATTTAGGATGCATAGTGGATAGTAGGGCCATCAGATAGGACTGGAAATACTGGTAAAGAGGCATGTTTGGAGAGAGAAATGAGTTTGATTTGTCTGCAAGACTAGTCAACAATTGTTTCCTTCCAGTCTCATTCCTATATATTTCCTTCTTTAACGCAATAATAATAATTCTATTATTTAATATAGTTTATATTCCTTATTTTAATTAATATTATATAACACAGGCATTTTTACATGCTATTACATACACTTGATAAAATGGTAATATAATATTCTTTCCAGATAATATCATAGTTTACTTCGCCAGTATCTTACTGCTGGACACCCTTTGGAAGGATATTTTAACTTTTTATGCACAAAGTTTTAATAAAATATTTAGGATTATTTCTTTAGGATAGAGTCAGAGAAATTAAGCTGGGCATTGTGGCTCACACCTGTAATCCTAGCACTGTGGAAGGCTGAAGCAGGAGGATCACTTGAGGTCAGTAGTTTGAATGCCAGCCAGGCCACATAGAAAGACCCTGACTCTCTTTAGAAAAAGAAAAAAAAGGAGAAGTGTAATTACTAGGTCAAAAGACATAAACATTTTTAGGGCACTTGACACATTGCTAAAATGTCTTCTAAAAGATTTGTATTGGCTTACATTTCCACCAGCAATGAATGAAGTCTCATTAATAATATTAGAAATTGCATTATCGATTGTTAAAAATCTGTTTAATTCATAGGTGAAAAATAGAAGTTGCCTTAATTTACAGTTTTCTGATTACTATGAGGTTAGACATTTCCCATATTTGCTGGAGACATATTTTCTTTTCTGTGAATTCATCCCTTTGTATATCAATTTAAGTCTTAGTGTTTCAACAAATTTATATCAGCGTTACCAAATTAATTGTGATTTTTTTTTCTTCCAGGTTTATGTTTGTCTCTTAATTTTAACTATGGTTTTTTGAAGGGGGGGTAAATACAGTTTTAAATATTCACACAGTTAAATATTTTTTTTTCATTACTTTTTGGCTGTCTTCTAAAAACTTGATAAATACTAACATTTATTTTTCCTATGTTTTGATTTGTTTTTAGATATTTAACTCAAACCATCTGGAATTTATTTTGATGCTAGACGTGAAGTGAGAATCTACAGGATTTTTTTCCCCAAATTGCTAAACAATTGCTCCAACATAATTTATTGAATAACTCTGTCCTTTTCCATTGATTAAATATCTTTTATGTACATTGGATTCATATTATATTCAAATTTATTTCAGGACTATCTTGCACCAAAAGGTATAAAAGGTATTTGTAACTGCACGGTTATAATATGCTTTAATATCTAGCAGATATTTTTGAATACCATCTGATAAGATATTATTTTATTGCTTTCTTTCTAGAAACATTTTTAGTGAGGATTATTCATTGATTGCACGCATTTTAAACCACCAATATAAAGAACCTAAAACAAATTACAACATGATAACATGGTCATAGAAGTAATGCAAATAATATAAAGGATATAAAGCAAAAGGAAACAGCTTCCCCTGTGTCCCTTCAAACTCTCAGTTCTGCTCGTTGGGGACCACTGTTAACATTTTGTCGTATTTTTCCAGAAATGTTATGTATGTGTATATGTACACACACACACACACACACACACCACACAATGTACACACTATAAATAAAAACATATATGTTTATTCTCCCCCTCTATTTTTACAAATTGGATCATATTATACATTCAGTCCTCTAATTTAGTTTTTACCTCACTTTTCACAACAGTAGCAGTTTCTTTATCCAGAATAAACTTTAAAATAACTAGTGCGGTTCCAAAATATCCCACCAAAGTTTTGTCTGGAATTGTATCAACTCTTATACAAATTAACAGGCATATTGAATTTCCCTCACTTTGCAATATCAAGGAAGTGCTTCCTCTAGCCCCTAGGTCTTTCCTAAGGAATTTTCCACATCTACTTCAATCCCACTTTTCTCCCTTTCAACTATCTAACTCTAAACCACCCTTCAGGTATTATTAATAGCTTAGGATATTTTTTCCCACAAGCCTTTCTATATACATTTTTCCTGGACTTAGTGTTTTAATAAAAGTCACAGTAATTCTAATGGGTTTTGGAGATTCTAATGAGATTTCTTGATATCTAAGAATATAATTTGCAAATAATAAGAGTTTATTTCTGGTTCACCTTTATTGCATTGACCAGAACTTCCTATGCAATATTAAGTAATAATGGTAACGGTGGACACCCTAGCATTATGTCTACTTTTGATGAATATGCCTTTTGGGTTTTACTTTAAAATATGCTATCTACTGGGGTTTTGAAACAAGTACTCTTTACCATGTTAAGAAGGTGACTGTTTACTTCTATTCTTGCAGAGAATATATTAGGAATGACTTTGATTTTATTAAATGTCCTTTTGGCATCTGTTGAGATGATTGTGATGTTTTAAGTGATTTATTTATATTAAGAAATACAAATAATTTTCTACAAATAGAAAAATATTTCCTATTATTGAATCTTGATTACATTCCTAGAATAAAATCCCTTCTGTTCTGGTGGATTAAAAATACATATTGTTGCTTTCTTTTTCTCACATTTTGTTTAGAAGTTTTTCACCTATGTTAAATAAGAAGGATTACTAAAATCTTTTTTTTTATTTGAAAGAAGCATTTAGAATGATAGAACATCAACATTTAAGGGGTAGGTATTCTCCGCTCAGGGTAGAAATGAGAAAGTTATAAATGAAGAAGTTGATGTTCTGGTTCATGAAAACAGTATCTTGTGAATTTGATTAGCATCAACCAATATAATCTAATCATCCCTGGATGAATCAAGTGCCTCAAACTGCGGATCTTAGGAATGGATACTGTATTTGGGTAGAGCTAAAAAGCACAATAATAACCATGAGAACTGACTGAAAGCAGTCACCTATAACAATTCTCATTACCAATTCCTAGGTCAAAGACTGTTTATAAGGTGCAAAAATATTACAAAATTACTTCACGGGGTAGATAATGTAGATTTCTTATATTTTTCAATTATTTTGACTATCTGAGGGCTTAAACCAGTGGTCCCCAAACTTTTTGGCACCAGGGACCATTGTCATGGAAGATAATTTTTCCACGGACTTAAGAGTGGGGCGGGGGGTGAGGGATGGTTTTAGGATGAAATTTTTCCACTTCAGATCATCAAAAATTAGATTCATAAGGAGCGCACAACCTAGATCCCTCCCATGGGCAGTTCACAGAAGGGTTCGGGCTCCTTTGAGAATCTAACATCATGGCTGATCAGACAGGAGGCAGAGCTCTGGCAGTAATGCTAGCTTGCTGCTCCCCTCCTGCTGTGCAGCCCAGTTCCTAACAGACCATGATCAGTACCCGTCTGCAGCCTGGGGGTTAGGGACCCCTGACTTAAACTATATACTAACCTCTGTTAACCAGTATCTTTGAAGGAATTTTCTTTTCATTTAACTTTAAAGGGGTTCTACTTTTCCCCTCACCGTTCTGCAACACAAATATATTTTAAAGCACCTCAAACATATAGGAACCCTTATATTCAAAACTACCAGCAATTTTGCTAATGCTGAAGACAACATGCAAGTAATTCAGATGTCACTTAACCTCTTCAACACAAGATTTCTATCACAGACAATGCCTTTCTTACCTATTAGTGAAAAAAAATCCTGTAGCACCTCTTAATTCAAAAAAAGAATCTTAAACTCATTAAATCCCTCTGAAACTATGAATGTCAACTTTGCTTTGGCTTCTGGTTTAAGTCATTTACTGATACCCCAGCACATGGTTGAAATTACTTTAGCAGATCTATGCTAGGTGTAAGTTATTCATCTGGCTTTGCAATAACATTGGTTTTTCTAATTAATACTCCGTCTTAGGCATAAAATCTGGCTTGAGAATTTAAATGATTTAGCCAAGAACTGACAGATGTGGGAATCATTCCCAGCTCCAACGATTCTGTTATATACCTCTTCAGATAACTTTCTTCAGTATAGTCAATTCTCTGAGATTAAAAATATTATTACAGTTACATTCTTTTCTTTTTTTCTTATGAATGAAGTTTCATTTCCCTATAAACTTACTGGAAATTGTTAGAATAGGCATAATCTTGACTTCATTTGTAGCAACCACATTTATACATTATTTAACTTGGCTCATATAATTTATTCCTTATGCAGAGAAGTTATATCTATCATTATCCCTCCAATCTTTGCCATCGGGTAGAATGTTCAGAAGATAAAAGGAAGGTTATCCCTCTCCTAAGGTCATTCTTGCATAATGCACATATTTTTCAAGGCTTACACAATGTGAAGGTTTAACACTAATATCAGTAATATCCTTCATTTCCCTAGACCAAAGGCTCTTGTCACACAGCAGTTTAAGCTGTCATCAGCGATCATGGCTGGGGGTGGGGTGGGTGGAGAGTCTCTAGGTCTTCTCTCAATATTTATATAGATGTTCCTCAACTTATGATAGGGTTATGTACAGATAAACCCATCACAAGTTAAAAATGCCATAAGTTAAAATGCATTTAATACAATTAACTTACTGAACATCATAGCTTAGCATTGCCTGCCTTAAATGGCTTATAACACTTACATTATCCTATGTTTGGGCAAAATCATCTGGCAATACAGTACACTGTAGAATATCAGTTGTTTGCCCTTATGAATACAGAGCTGACTGGGAGCTACAGCTTATTGCAAGCTGTCCAATATTGCAAGAACATCATACCCATTTCTACTGAATGCATATTTCTTTCAAACCATTGTACAGTTGAAAACTTGTAAGTCAAAGCATTGTAAGTTGGGAGACTATATGTAGACACGCCACATTTTTAAAATTTTCTGAACACAAACAATATTTCTGGGTAGTTTGCTTCACTTTAGTAAATTATGCTAAGAAAATTTGTCTGTACTTTGGAGTAAGGCAAAAATATGAATACACACCTTTTTAATGTCACTCTAAATAATTGTGCAACAGCCCTTTCCAAGAATTACTGAATTATTTAGAGGATTTTATTTTTGGTTGACTTACTCTTTACTCTTAATTAGGGCTTAAATTCCATAAAATTAGGTGTTAACTTTTAGATTTCTCTGTGGAAGTAAAGGTAATGCCAGTGGTTGTGGTTTTCTTCCCCTGTAGGACATTAAACACTATCTATTAGCAAACTCATTTTAGCTTTCCTTTGACTAGATAACTATATACCTTAGGTTCCTCAAATTCTTGTTTGAACCAGCTCTACCATCCTGTTGATTCCCTTGATAATGAGTTAAGAAATCTTTGACACATATTCACTATCGTATCCAGACAAGAGATAAGTCTTAATTTTTAAAAATTATTCCTTAACAGGTCTCCTGTTTAACACAGTTCACTTTTATGGCCAAAGCCTCCTATATGTCATTCTCTTCCCTAGCTCTTCTCAACAAAGTATAAAGGTTGGTGGTTTCAAATACTTTAAAACATGAGAAAACTATAAATTCATGAGGTACACTTCTGTATGCAAACACCAAGTAAAGCATTTTTAAAATCCTTGTCACTGGCAGGTACATGCATGCTTTTTTCCCCTTAAAATTAAAAATATATATATGTATGTATGTTGTGAGTAGATTTAAAATGTCATATCAAACCAATATTCCAAATACGCAATTAGAGGAAAAATAAATAAATGACAAAAATCATATTTTTAAAGACATTAGAGTAATGCAGAAGCAAGGACTAGATAATATTCCAGAGGAGGAAGACCCCTTTTTTAATAAGATTTTGCTAGAATCAATTTTCTTACCCCCAGGAAATTTGCTAATTCTAAGCTTGGATTAAGGACTGAACTTGATGCAGATAGAGGGAGGGACTGAGTGGGTGAGGAAAAAAAAAATGTGGATCTCTTGGTAGCTGAGGTTGTCATGACAGACTGAAATTTTGAGGAACCAAAAACCTATGAGAAACTTTCCTCATGAGATATTTACTGAGTTTTGGGCCTGTGGGGAAAGTGGAAAAGTTCAGCAATAAGCTTCTAAAAGGCAGAATAAATATAGTGTTTAAGAGAGAAAGTCCCACAAGGAAGAACCGCTTCAAAAATACTAGCCATATCCCCATAAAGACATTTTCTAGAAAGCAAAGGCTAAAAAGCTAATCTCAAAATTTCCCAAGGAAAGAAATGAATCTCCCACAGTACCCAGGCTGGGGAGACAAAATATGGCGGACTCAATCAAAATGGGATCATGGGCCCAAAGACACTCCAGTGGTGCACTGTAATTTACTAAAACCGCAACCCGCAACTAACCTAATCTTTTTTGGATTGAGGGAATCAGCCTTTCACATTATCTGCCTTGCAGAGAAAAGATGAAACACTTGCTGGCGGAATATACATCATCTCCTTCTCTATGATACTTTCATACACTATATCTGGCATTACAAGACATACAAGGAGAAAGGATAATATGTGCAATAATCAGGTTTAAAAATAGAGAATAGAAGGAGGCCCACAAATGCTATAGATATTAATGTTTATCATACAAGGAGATTAAAATGACAATAATAAATATTGTAAAGAACATATAGGAAAAAATAGATTGAATAAAAATATTGAAAATTTTAATGCAGTACCAGAATCTATAAAAGAGATGAGCATCAGGATTTTAAGGATGAGCAAAAACGACTAAAGAAGCTTCGTGGAAAGGGGAAACCAAAGAAAGAAGAAGGGAAAAGAGAAAAAAAAACAAAATAGTGTTGGTCCCTCAAGAGGGAGAATTTCTTCCTCAGTGGCAGACAGCAGAAAGGGCATTTATTGTCTTTCCACAAATTGGAGGAATGTCATCTTCCTAAATGAAGGTTATTTGGAGGAATACAGTCATCTCCTTGTTGAAATCTAATCTGGTTAAATTGTGGCTGGTTTCTTCAACACATTCTAACTGTGCAAAATGTTTTGGCCTTGGCCATGTAATGTGAGGTTTACCTAATTCTCTAATGAAATGAATACATAGAAAAAAAACAACTACTTTGAATTTCATATGGAACCAAAAAAGCCCATATAGCAAAGACAATCCTGGGCAAGAAGAACAAAGCTGGAGGCGATATGCTACCTGACTTCAAACTATAAGGCTACAGTAACCAAAACAGCATAGTACTGGTACCAAAACAGATCTATAGACCAATGGAACAAAACAGAGGCCTCAGAAATAACACCACACATCTACAACCATCTGATCTTCAACAAACCTGATAAAAACAACCAATGGGGAAAGGATTTCCTATTTAATAAATGGTGCTGGGAAAACTGGCTAGCCATACACAGAAAACAGAAACTGGACCCCTTCCTTAAACCTTAAACAAAAATTAACTCAAGATGGATTAAAGGCTTAAATGTAAAACCTAAAACCATAAAAACCCTGGAAGAAAACCTAGGCAATACCATTCAGGACATAGGCATGGGCAAAGACTTCATGACTAAAATACCAAAAGCAATTGCAACAGAGGCCAAAATTGACAAATGGGATCTAATTAAACTGAAGAGCTTCTACATAGCAATAACAAAAAAACTATCATCAGACTGAACAGGCAACCTACAGAATGGGAGAAAATTGTTGCAATCTATCCATCTGACAAAGGTCTAATATCCAGAATCTTCAACGATCTTAAACAAATTTACAAGAAAAAAAAACAAACAACCCCATCAAAAAGTGGGCGAAGGATATGAACAGACAATTCTCAAAAGAAGACATTTATGCAGCCAACAAACATGAAAAAAGGCTCATCATCACTGATCATTAGAGAAATGCAAATCAAAACCACAATGAGATACCATCTCACACCAGTTAGAATGGCTATCAGGAAGCAACAGATGCTGGCAAGGATGCGGAGAAATAGGAATGCTTTTACACTGTTGGTGGGAGTGTAAATTAGTTCAACCACTGTGGAAGACAGTGTGGTGATTCCTCAAGGATCTAGAACCAGAAATACCATTTGACCCAACAATCCCATTATTGGGTATATACTCAAAGGATTATAAACCAATCTATTATAAAGACACATGCACACGTCTGTTTACTGCAGCACCTTTTACAATAGCAAAGACTTGGACCAACCCAAATGCCCATCAGTGATAGACTGGATAAAGAAAATGTGGCACATATTCACCATGGAATACTATTCAGCCATAAAAAAGAATGGGTTCATGTCCTTTGCAGGGACATGGATGAAGCTGGAAACCATCATCCTCAGCAAACTAACACGGGAACAGAAAACCAAACACTGCATGTTCTCACTCATAAGCGGGAGTTGACAATGAGAACACATGGACACAGGGAGGGGAACATCACATACCGGGGCCTGTCAGGGCGTGGGGGGCAAGAGGATGGAGAGCACTAGGACAAATACCTAATACATGCAGGGTTTAAAACCTAGATGATGGGTTGATAGGTGCAGCAAACCACCATGGCCCATGTATACCTATATAATAAACCTTCACATTCAGCACATGTATCCCAGAACTTAAAGTAAAATAAAATAAAAAATTAAAATTAAAAAAAAAGTTTAGAGAAGTCCAAGAAAAATACAAAGGAGACCACACCCAAGAATATTAAAGTCAAATAGCTGAAAACTAATGAAAAGAGAAAATTGTAAAAACAGAGAAAAGAAACATGTTGCCTTCAAAGAAGCAACAGGACATAAGACTGACTTTTAACAGAATTTTTGGAAGCCAAAGGCAATAGAATGGCATATGTAAAGTGCTAAAGGAAAATATAACTGCCAACTATAAAACTGAGTATAGAGTTCTATACTCAGTCAGAACCTCTTTGAAAAATGAAGGCAATTTATTGCAAGCAGAACTACACTATAAGAAAAAAAGACACAATTTTTTTTAAAGCTAAACAAGAATGAATGGAAGCACAGTAGTACATGAATGAATTTAGAAAAGGTACAGTTCAGAAAAGTTAAATCTATTAGTAATATAAGGGAATGTTGAGCATTTAAAAAAATAACGATAATAAAGTCATGTGGGTTAAGAAAATATAGACAAACAAAATATATAACAATAATAGCACAAAGGGCAAGAGGCTGACTCACCTAGGCAGAACCAGGAAGATGGGGCCACTAAAAAGTATACAAGATTAATTCAGCCAAAAATTTTAAACAAATTGCTAAAGACTGATATGAGCTAAAATAAGAGTATAAAATCCTTTGGAGCCATGTACATGACACGAATTTGCACCCATTCATAGGCTCTTCTCCCTAGGGCTCATGAGATGTTCGTTAGAAAGATTTGGGACAGAGCAAGAGACCAGAAGAAGCATCCAATGAAGATGGGCCTTAGAAGATGGTAGTAACCAAGTTGTGGGAAAGATATCATGCTATGCTTGGTCCTTTGTCCACTAAGAACAAAAGACCTAACCAGCTGGGGTATGGGGCTTGGAGGGGTGGATAGCAAACCATGTCATCCCTAGGCCACAAGTGAGCTGGAAGCTGGGGATGAGAAAACTTCCAACCGTTGGGGGAGGAGCCATAAAACCATTCTGGATCTAGACCATTAGAAATTTTTTGCTAGTACTGGAGTGAAAGGATTAAGAAAGCACCATCCTTAGACATAGGGACATAGGATCTACTGAAGAATGAGGCTAAACTAAGACAACAGGGAATTCCCCTGGCCTCATCAGCAGGAAAATCAAACACCAACAGTTTGCTGTTGGCAAGTAAGATACCTTGGAGAGTGACCTATTCTGAAACTCAGGAACACAGGGAAGGCTAAAACCTGAGGGTGGGATTAGGAACTTCAAGAAAAACTATCCAGCAAACTAATCCTCACACTAAAGTTAAAGTAATAGCAGAGGAATGAAGCCGGTGGTACACTGAAGACAAACCCAGCAACAGCAAAACATAAAACCAGCTCCACTCCTGACAAGTTTGACACAAACTTCTCCCACATACACAATAATGGTAGAAGAAAAAAAAAACATGCCTGCCCATTTTCAGGCATAAATACTACTTACCTGAATCTTACTGTTCTACACACTCTCTGGCAATTAACAGAACATTAGGAAAGTGCTCACTTTGGCAGTACATACACTAAAATTGGAATGATACAGAGAAGATTACCATGGCTCCTGTGCAAGGATGACAGACAAATTCATGAAGCATTTCATTAAAAAAGAGAGAAAGAGACATATAAAAGCAAGAAAAAATGAACTGTCAAAAAACAATGCAACCAAAAGAACAAGATTCAAGAGATAATGTAGACATTAAAATTATCTGACAAGTAACTTAAAATAACTACAATTAATATGGTTCTAGTGGGAAAAAATTAACAACATGCACAAAAAGACAGCATTTCAGCAGAGAAATGGAAATTATAAGAAATTAATGGAAATACTAGAAATAAAACATGGTAACAGAGATAAAGATTACTTTCAATGCACTCAAAACATCAAGGAAAGTCAGTGAAATTGAATGTAGGTCAATAGAAATTTTCCAAATTGAAGGACAAAAAGAAAAAAGGTGGGTAAATAAAAACGGCTCAGAGCACCCAAGAGCTGTGGTATCATATCAAACGGTCTACCCTATGTAGAATGGTAATCCTACATAGGGTTGGGGGTGGGGTTGGGGGTGGAAATGACAGAGAAAAGAAAGAAACCAAATAAATATTTGGAGAGTTAACATTGGTTGAAGATGGTTAACATTTTTCCAAAATAATGTAAGACATGAAGCCACAGATCTGAGAAGGTCAGAGAACCATAAGCAGGATAAATAAGAGCAACAAAAATAAAACCACCTGGATACATCATATTCAAAGTGCTAAAAGTGAACGATAAAAGGATAATCTTAGAGACAAACAGACGTAAAAAGACATTTTACATATAGAGCAACAAATATAAGAATTAGCGTAGACTATTCATCAGGAATTATGCAAGCTAGAAAAGAATGGAAAGAAATATTTAAAGTGCTGAAAAAATTGTCAAACCAGAATTTTATATGTTGCAGAACTATCTTTCATACATAAAGAAGAAATATAGACTTTCAGACAAAAATAAACAGAAGTATTACAGAAATTTCTTCAGAAAGAATCAGAGCTAGACAGAAATTTAAATCTACACAAAGAAATGACAAAGATAAAAGACTTTTTTTGCGTATTTTAATTGCTCTAAAAGATAGCCAACTATTTAAAGCAAATAACAGAAAGACTACTTAGGGATTACAACATGCGTAAAGGTGAAATATAAGAAAATGATAGAACAACATATTGGAGGGAGGAATTGGAGTGTACTGTTGTAAAGTTCTAACATTACATGTGAGTGATATAATGTTATTTGAAGGTAAACTGTGATTAATTGAGACATGCATTATAAATTCTATGTCAACCACTAAAAAGTTAAAAAGAAGTATAAGTAAACCAATGGCAGAGATAATATTGAGTAAAAAAAAAATACCCAATTCGGCCAGGTGTGGTACTGCAATCCCAGCACTTTTGGAGGCCAAGGCAGGCAGATCACAAGGTCAGGAGTTCAAGACCAGCCTGGCCAGTATGGTGAAACCCCATGCCTACTTAAAAATGCAAAAATTAGCCGGGCGTGGTGGCACGTGCCTGTAGTCCCAGTTACTCAGGAGGCTGCGGCAGAAGAATTGCTTGAACTCAGGAGGCGGAGGTTGCACTGAGTTGAGATAGCACCACTGCACTCCAGCCTCCAGTCTGGGCGACAGAGTGAGACTCTGTCTCAACAACAACAACAACAACAACAAAAATAAATAAATAAAAATAAAGAACCCCCCACCAATTCAAGAGCAGACAGAAAAAGACAGAAAGAGAATAAAGGACAAATTACATAAATAGCAGACAACTAGCAAGATGATAGATTTAAATCTGACAATATCAATAATTTCATTTAATGTAAATGATGTAAACACAACTAAATAAAAGAGTATGTTATACATTTTTTTAAGTCAAATCTTATTGGGAAAACAAAATGGTGCAGCTACTACGAGAAACATTTTGGCAGTTCCTCAAAAAGTTAAAAATAGAGTTACCACATGACTCAGCCGTTCTACTCCTATGTATATGCCCAAGAGAAGGGAAAAACATATGTTCACACAAAAAGCTGTACGTGAATGTTCATAGCAGCATTATTCAAAATAGCCAGAAAGTGAAAACAACCCAAGTGCCTATCAACTGATGAACTGGATAATTTATGTAATATATCCATACAATGAAATCTTGTTCAACCATAAGAAGCAAAAGAATGATACATGCTACAACATAGATGAACCCTCAAAACATGCTGAAAGAAGACAGACACAATAGGCCACATGTTGTACATTGCATTTATATGAAATATCCATAATACGAAAATCCATAGAGAAATAAAGTAAATTAGTGATTGCCAGGGGTTGGAGCAAGGGGAGAATTGGAATTAACTACCAACAGGTACAAGTTTCTTCTTGGGGAGATGGAAATGTTCTGGGATTAAACAGAGATGACAGCTGTACAACACTGTAAATAGTCTAAAAACCACTAAATTGTACATTTTTTTTTTTTGAGATGGAATGTCGCTCTGTCACCCAGGCTGGACTGCAGTGGCGCGATCTCGGCTCACTGCAAGCTCTGCCTCTCCGGTTCCGGCCATTCTCCTGCCTCAGCCTCCTGAGTAACTATGACTACAGGTGCCCACCACCACACCCAGCTAATTTTGTTTTTGTAGTTTTTAGTAGACACAGGGTTTCACCGTGTAGCTGGGATGGTCTCGATTTCCTGACCTCGTGATCTGCCCACCTCAGCCTCCCAAAGTGCTGGGATTACAGGTGTGAGCCACCATGCCCAGCCTAAATTGTACATTTTTAAAATGTTTTAAATGTTGACTTTTATATGAATTTTTTCTAAATTTTAATAATTAAAAAGAGACTTGACTACATCCTGTCTACAAGAAACTTACTTTAAATGATAAAACAAAAATAGTTCAAAATAAAAGGGTAGAAAGTCATATGCCATACAAACACTAATCATAAGAAAACTGGTGTGGCAATATTAATATCAGAAAATATGACTTCAATATAGGAACATTTCCTGGGATAAACAGGAAAATTAGCCAGGCATGGTAACTCATGCCTGTAATGCCAGCACTTTGGGAAGCCAAGGTGGGTGGATCACCTGAGGTCAAGAGTTTGAGACCAGCCTGACCAACATGATGAAACCCCATCTTGAGAGGAAAAGCATGGCACGAGAACTACGTGACATATGCACAAGCTTCAGTAGCCGATTCGATTAAGTGGAAGAAAGGGTATCAGTGATTCAAGATGAAATTAATGAAACGAAGCAAGAAGAGAAGTTTAGAGAAAAAAGAGTAAAAAGAAACGAACAAAGCCTCCAAGAAATATGGGACTATGTGAAAAGACCAAATCTATGTTTGATTGGTTTACCTGAAAGTGACGGGGAGAATGGAACCAAGCTCGAAAATACTCTTCAGGATATTATCCAGGAGAACTTCCCCAAACTAGTAAGGTGGGTCAACATTCAAATTCAGGAAATACAGAGACCACCACAAAGATACTCCTCGAGAACAGCAACCCCAAGACACATAATTGTCAGATTCACCAAGGTTGAAATGAAGGGAAATATGTTAAGGGCAGCCAGAGAGAAAGGTCATGTTACCCACAAAGGGAAGCCCATCAGACTAACAGCGGATCTCTCGGCAGAAACTCTACAAGCCAGAAGAGAGTGGGGACCAATATTCAACATTCTTAAAGAAAAGAGTTTTCAACCCAGAATTTCATATCCAGCCAAACTAAGCTTCATAAGTGAAGGAGAAATAAAATCCTTTACAGACAAGCAAATGTTGAGAGATTTTATCACCACCAGGCCTGCCTTACAAGAGCTCCTGAAGGAAGCACTAAACATGGAAAGGAACAACTGGTACTAGCCACTGCAAAAACGTGCCAAATTGTAAAGACCATCAATGCTAGGAAGAAACTGCATCAAGAAATGGGCAAAATAACCAGCTAACATCATAATGACAGGATCAAATTCACACATAACAATATTAACCTTAAATGTAAATAGGCTAAATGCCCCCAATTAAAAGACACAGACTGGCAAATTGGATAAAGAGTCAAGACCCATCAGTATGCTGTATTCAGAAGACCCATCTCACGTGCAGTGACACACATAGTGTCAAAATAAAGGGATGGAGGAAGATCTACCAAGCAAACAGAAAGCAAAAAAAAAGCAGGGGTTGCAATCTTGGTCTCTGATAAAGCAGACTTTAAACCAACAAAGAACAAAAGAGACAAAGAAGGCCATTACATAATGGTAAAGGGATC
The DNA here is from genome assembly GCF_029281585.2 of Gorilla gorilla gorilla. Lineage (NCBI taxonomy): Eukaryota > Metazoa > Chordata > Mammalia > Primates > Hominidae > Gorilla > Gorilla gorilla. The sequence continues at coordinate 57,053,539 of NC_073240.2, read as the reverse complement.
AATTCAATAAGAAGAGCTAACTATCCTAAATATACATGCACCCAATACAGGAGCACCTAGATTCATAAAGCAAGTCCTGAGAGACCTATAAAGAGACTTAGACTCCCACACAATAATAATGGGAGATTTTAACACCCCACTGTCAATATTAGACAGATCAATGAGACAGAAGGTTAACAAGGATATCCAGGACTTAAGCTCAGCTCTGCACCAAGCAGACCTAATAGGCATCTACAGAACTCTCCATCTCAAATCAACAGAACATACATTCTTCTCAGCACCACATCACAATTATCCCAAAACTGACCACAAAGTTGGAAGTAAAGCACTCCTCAGCAAATGTAAAAGAACAGAAATCACAACAAACTGTCTCTCAGACCACAGTGCAATCAAATTAGAACTCAGGATTAAGAAACTCACTCAGGGCCAGGCGTGGTGGCTCACGCCTGTAATCCCAGCACTTTGGGAGGCCGAGGTGGGCGGATCACAAGGTCAGGAGTTCGAGACCATCCTGGCTAACACGGTGAAACCCCATCTCTACTAAAAATACAAAAAAAATTAGCCAGGTGTAGGTGGTGCACACCTGTAGTCCCAGCTACTTGAGAGGCTGAGGCAGGAGAATGGTGTAAAACCTGGGAGGCAGAGCTTGCAGTGAGCCGACGTCGCACCACTGTACTCCAGCCTGGGAGACAGAGCGAGACTCCGTCTCAAAAAAAAAAAAAAGAAAAGAAACTCATTCAGAACCGCACAACTCCATGGAAACTGAACAACCTGCTCCTGAATGACCACTGGGCAAATAACAAAATGAAGGCAGAAATAAAGATGTTCTTTAAAACCAATGAGAACAAAGGCATAACGTACCAGAATCTCTAGGACACATTTAAAGCAGTGTGTAGAGGGAAATTTATAGCACTAAATGCCCACAAGAGAAAGCAGGAAAGATCTAAAGTCGACACCCTAACATCACAATTAAAAGAACTAGAAAAGCAAGAGCAAACACATTCAAAAGCTAGCAGAAGGCAAGAAACAACTAACATCAGAGCAGAACTGAAGGAGATAGAGACACAACAAAACCCTTCAAAAAATCAATGAATCCAGGAGCTGGTTTTTTGAAAAGATCAACAAAATTGATAGACCACTAGCAAGACTCATAAAGAAGAAAAGAGAGAAGAATCAAATAGACGCAATAAAAAATGACAAAGGGGATATCACCACGGATCCGACAGGAATACAAACTACCATCAGAGAATACTATAAACACCTCTGCAAATAAACTAGAAAATCAAGAAGAAATGGATAAATTCCTTGACACACACACCCTCCCAAGACTAAACCAGGAAGAAGTTGAATCTCTGAATAGACCAATAACAGGCTCTGAAATTGAGGCAATCATTAATAGCCTACCAACCAAAAAAATTCTAGGACCAGACGGATTCACAGCCAAATTCTACCAGAGGTACAAAGAGGAGCTGGTACCATTCCTTCTGAATATATTCCAATCAATAGAAAAAGGGGGAATCCTCCCTAACTCATTTTATGAGGCCAGCATCATCCTGATACCAAAGCCTGGCAGAGACATAACAAAAAAAGAGAATTTTAGACCAATATCTCTGATGAGCATCAATGCCAAAATCCTCAATAAAATACTGGCAAACCGAATCCAGCAGCACATCAAAAAGATTATCCACCGAGATCAAGTTGGCTTCATCCCTGGGATGCAAGGCTGGTTCAACATACACAAATCAATAAAAGTAATCCCTCACATAAACAGAACCGAAGACAAAAACCACATGATTATCTCAATAGATGCAGGAAAGGCCTTCAACAGAATTTAACAGCCATTCATGCTAAAAACGCTCAATAAATTAGGTATTGATGGGACGTATCTCAAAATAATAAGAGCTATTTATGACAAACCCACAGCCAATATCATACTGAATGGGCAAAAACTGGAAGCATTCCCTTTGAAAACTGGCACAAGATAGGGATGCCCTCTCTTACCACTCTTACTCAACATAGTGTTGGAAGTTTTGGCCAGGGCAACCAGGCAAGAGAAAGAAATAAAGGGTATTCAATTAGGAAAAGAGGAAGTCAAATTGTCCCTGTTTGCAGATGACATGATTGTATATTTAGAAAATCCCATCATCTCAGCCCAAAATCTCCTTAAGCTCATAAGCAACTTCAGCAGTCTCAGGATACAAAATCATTGTGCAAAAATCACAAGCATTCCTATACACCAATAACAGACAAACAGAGAGCCAAATCATGAGTGAACTCCCATTCACAATTGCTACAAAGAGAATAAAATACCTACGAATCCAACTTACAAGGGATGTGAAGGACCTCTTCAAGGAGAACTACAAACAACTGCTCAATGAAATAAAAGAGGAAACAAACAAATGGAAGAACATTTCGTGCTCACAGACAGGAAGAATCAATATCGTGAAAATGGCCATACTGTTTAAGGTAATTTATAGATTCAATGCCATCCTCATCAAGCTACCAATGACTTTCTTCATAGAATTGGAAAAAACTACTTTAAAGTTCATATGGAACCAAAAAAGAGCCCACATTGCCAAGACAATCCTAAGCAAAAAGAACAAAGCTGGAGGCATCACACTACCTGACTTCAAACTATACTACAACCCTACAGTAACCAAAACAGCATGGTACTGGTACGAAAACAGAGATATAGATCAATGAAACAGAACAGAGCCCTCAGAAATAACACCACACATCTACAACCATCTGAACTTTGACAAACCTGACAAAAACAAGAAATGGGGAAAGGATTCCCTATTTAATAAATGGTATTAGGAAAACTGGCTAGCCATATGCAGAAAGCTGAAACTGGATCCCTTCCTTACACGTTATATGAAAATTACTTCAAGATGGATTAAAGACTTAAATGTTAGACCTAAAACCATACAATCCCTAGAAGAAAACCTAGGCAATACCATTCAGGACATAGGCATGGGCAAGGACTTCCTGTCTAAAACACCAAAAGCAACGGCAAGAAAAGGCAAAATAGACAAATGGGATCTAATTAAACTAAAGAGCTTCTGCACAGCAAAAGAAACCACCATCAGAGTGAACAGGCAACCTACAGAATGGGAGAAAATTTTTGCAATCTATTCATCTGACAAAGGGCTAATATCCAGAATCTACAAAGAACTTAAACAAATTTACAGGAAGAAAATCAAACAACCCCATCAAAAACTGGGCATAGGATATGAAAAGACACTTTTCAAAAGAAGACATTTATGCAGTGAACAGACACATGAAAAAATCCTCATCATCACTGGCCATCAGAGAAATGCAAATCAAAACCACAATGAGATACCATCTCACACCAGTTAGAATGGCAATCATTAAAAAGTCAGGAAACAACAGGTGCTGGAGAGGATGTGGAGAAATAGGAACACTTTTACACTGTTGGTGAGACTGTAAACTAGTTCAACCATTATGGAAGACAGTGTGGCGATTCCTCGAGGATCTAGAACTAGAAATACCATCTGACCCAGCCATCCATTACTGGGTGTATACCCAAAGGATTATAAATCACGCTGCTATAAAGACATATGCACACGTATGTTTATTGCAGCACTATTCACAATTGCAAAGACTTGGAACCAACCCAAATGTCCATCAATGATAGACAGGATTAAGAAAATATGGCACATATACACCATGGAATACTATGCAACCATAAAAAAGGATGAGTTCATGTCCTTTATAGCGACATGGATGAAGCTGGAAACCATCATTCTGAGCAAAGTATCACAAGGACAGAAAACCAAACACCGCATGTTCTCACTCACAGGTGGGAATTGAACAATGAGAACACTTGGACACAGGGCAGGGAATATCACACACTGGGGCCTGTCATCGGGTGGGGGGATGGGGGAGGGATAGCATTAGGAAAAATACCTAAAGTAAACAACGAGTTAGTGAGTGCAGCAAACCAACATGGCACATGTATACATATGTAAGAAACCTGCACATTGTGCACATGTACTCTAGAACTTAAAGTACTAAAAAAAAAAGAAACCCCATCTCTACTAAAAATACGAAATTAGCCAGGCATGGTGGTGCACACCTGTAGTCCCAGCTACTTGGGAGGCTGAGGCAGGAGAATCGCTTAAACCCAGGCAGTGGAGGTTGCAGTAAGCCAAGACTGCACCAGTGCACTCAAGCCTGGGCGACAGAGTGAGACTTTGTCTCAAAAAAAAAAGAGAAAAATTACATAATGACAAGCAACCAATTCACCAAGAATATACAAAAAAATGCATAATAATCACACATCTAACAAAAGATTTGCAGAATATAGGAAGTAAAATCTGACAGAATAAAAGGTATTAGATAAGTCCAAAATTATGGTTGGTGGCTCAGAGCACCCAAGAACTGTGGTATCATATCAAAAGGTCTTTTGAATCAACACTTTTCTCACTGTAATCAATAAAGCAGTAGGACTGAAAATCAGTAAAGGATTAAAAAGCCTGAACAACACCATCAACCACCTTGACCCAACTGATATTCATATAATAGGCCACCCACACAAGAGAATATTCTTTTCCAAAAATATGAAACCTTCACCAAGATAGACGATATTCTGGGCCTTAAAACAAACAACAATACATTTAAAAGAATTAAAAATCATATGAAGTATAACAGAATTAAAGTACAAATAAATATTTCTGAAAAAAATCCTATTTGGAAATTTTTATAAAATCTCTTCTAAATAATTAATGGGTCACAGAAGAGCTTACAAAGAAAATTGGAAAATAGTTGCAATTGAATCAACATGAAAAAACATCATATCAAAATTATTGGGAGGAAGATAAAGCTGTCCTCATAGTGAAAGTTTTAGCATTAATGCTTATATTTAAAAACTATAGAAAGGCATGGTAGCTTATACCTGTAATCCCATCACTTTAGGAGGCCAAGGCAGAAAAATCGCTTGAGGCCAGGAGTTCGAGACCAGCCTGGGCAAGAGGAGGAGACCCTGTCTCTACAAAACATAAAAAATAAAAAAAAAGCTGGGCCTGGTACCACATTCCTGTAGTTTCAGCAACTCAGGGAGGCTGAGGCAGGAGGATTGCTCCCATTCAGGAGTTGAAGGTTACAGTGAGCTATGGTTGTACCACTACACTCCATGCTGGACAACACAGTGAGACCCTGTTAAAAAAAAAAAAAAGAAAAGGAAATCAGAAAGTTCTCAAATCAATGATCTGAGCTTTTATCTCAAGAAAGCAGAAAATTTTTAAGGAAAAGTGAAAGAGCTAGTATACAAAAAACTGAAAAGAAGAACAAAATTGGAGGACTTACTACAAGATTTCAAGATTTACTATAATCAAGTAACCAAGACAGAGGGTGATATTGGTGAAAGGACAGACATAAAGATCAGTGGAACCAAGGAGTCCAAATACAGACCCTTGTACATATAACCAGCTGATTTTTAACAGAATTGCAAAGGCAATTCCATAGAGAAAAGATTGATTATCTTTCTAAAACATAGTGTGGAAAAGGACATCTGTTGGAAAAAGAAAACAAAATTTCAAGCCATGCCTCAGAACATACACAAAAAATTAAGTCAAAATGGATAACAAATATAAATGAAATATTGAATCTATAAAACTACTGCAATATAATGTAGGATAAAGTCTTTGTGACATTAGGTCACACATGTCTCAGAGATTACTTAGTCAATAATTTTTGTGGACTGTGAACCATAAAAGCAAAAATTGATAAATACTTGTCCATCAAAATCTTTGAAAACTTTTAAACTTCAGCTCTTCAAAAGACCATGTAAGAAAATTAAAGACAAGCAACAGACTGAGAGAAAAATATCTGAAAAACTCTTATCATGTAAAGGTCTCCTATTCCAATACATAGAACATTCTAAAAACTCAATATGAAGAAATCAAACAACCCAGGGAAAAAACTTTGTGAAAGATTTGAGCAGATACTGTATGAAAATAAGGCATGTGGATGACATATAGGGACATAAAAAGGTGTTCTACATTAGTAGTGCTTGGGGAAATACAAATTAAAACCACAATGAAATTCCACCACACACCTATTAGAATGGCAAACAAAAAACTTGACAATACCAAAGGCTGATGAAGATGTGGCACAAACTGGAATCCTTATTCATTATTGCTGGGAATTCAAAAACGGTGTGACTATTTTGGAAATGAGTTTTCAGTTTCTTAATTTAAATGTATACTTACATGGCACAGCAACTCAACTCCTAGGTATTTACGCAAGAAAAAGGAAAATGGGTTCACATTAAAACCTATATGGGAATGTTTATAGCAACTTTTTCCAAAGTCACCAAAGACTGGTAACAAGCCAAATGTATTATTCATAGTTGCCAAAAAGTGGAAATAACCCCAAAAATGTCTTTCAACTGGTGAATGGATAAACAAATTGGTATATCCATGCAGTGATACACTACTCATTAATAAAAAACGAATGGCAGAAACAATAACATAAATGAACTGAGATGTGTAATTCTACATAAAAGAAGCCAAACACAAAATGCTTCATATTATATCGTTCCACTTATATGATATTTTATAAAGGTAAAACTAGAGGGATAGAAAAGAGGTCAGTAGTTGTCAGGATCTGAGGATATGGGGAAGGGCTGATTTCAAAAGGGCACAAACAAATTTGGGGGAATGATGGAAACTGCTCTATACCTTGATTGCAGTGGTAGTTACATAACTATGCATTTCTCAAAACTCATAGAACTATCTAGTAAGAATGGTGAACTTTACTGTATGGAAGTTGTACCTCAATAAACCTGAATTAAAGAACAACTAATAAAGAAAGAAACATCAAATAAAAATATAATTAACCCCAAGAAAATTAGGAAAGGAAAAAGAACAGATGAGAGAAATAATTTAAAAACAGAAGCAAAATGGCAAACGTAAAGTCAATTACATAAGTAATTACATGAAGTACGAATGGACTAAGCACACCAGTGAAAAGGCAAAGATTTTCAGACTATATTTTAAAAAAACAACCCGTGGCCAGGCACAGTGGCTCACGCCTGTAATCCCAGCACTTTGGGAGGCCAAGGCAGGTGGATCACCTAAGGTTTGCAGTTCGAGACCAGCCTGACCATCATAGAGAAACCCTGTCTCTACTAAAAATACAAAATTAGCCGGGCGTGGTGGCAAATGACTGTAATCCCAACTATTCGGGAGGCTGAGGCAGGAGAATCGCTTGAACTCGGGAGGCGGAGGTTGCAGTGAGCCATGATCGTACCACTGCACTCCAGCCTGGGCAACAAACCAAAACTCCGTCTCAAAAAACAAAAACAAAAAAAACAGCCACGTGTGTTGTTATTCTTTAAATGTAAGTACTGAGACTGAGTGAAAGCAAAAGAATGGTAAAGATATTATCATGCAAACAGCAACCTAAAGAAAGTTTGTGGTTATATTAATATCAGACAAAGTAAACTTTAAGGCCAGAAGTGTACTAGAGATAAAGGATGGCATTTTATAAAGATCGAGGGATCAATTCAACAGGAAAACACAACAATTCTAAATTTTTATGTCCATAGTAACCTAGTATCAAGTAATATAAGCAAACATTAGTAGAAGTAAAGGAAAAACAGACAAAATCTTAATCAGTTTAATATACCTATCTCTGGTGTGTTAGATGCAAGAGGATAATTAGATAACAAAAATTAGAAATTATATAGAATATTTGAACAAAATGATTAACCAATTTGACCTACTTGATATATCGATATGACACTACACCTAACCACTGTAAAATACAATTCTTTTCAAGCACATATAAAATGTTTGTCAAAATAGGCTATATGCTATGCATAAAACAAGCCTGAACAAGCTTCAAAAGTATTGAAATCACATAGGATATGTTCTCAGACCATGGTGGAATTAGCCTGAAAACCAACTAATAGAAACATGACTAGAAGATCTGAAAATGTCTGGAAATTAAACAAAGCTTTTCTAAATAAACCAGTACTCAAGATAATGAAAATGAAAATGCGACTCATCAAAATTTATGTGGTGTAGCTAAAGCAGTGTGTGCTGGTTACTGAATTATTGCCTCTCTGCTCCAATTCCTCATTTGCCTGTTGTGTGAAAATGGGTTTTGGCCCTTTAAATATTTGTTCTTGCCAGCTGGAACTTTGTCATTAGAGGGCACTAGAAATATACTGCAGGAGGAAAACATTTTTTGCTTCCTGGTTCTCGTGTGCTTGCTTCTCCAGGATGCATAGTTTTCCCTAGTACCAAGTTTCTGCAGTTCACAGTGGCCAGCCACACCCAGCAACCAGCAGGCAGTTGTGTAGCAGAATGCCTCCACTGAGACATCTCCCCATGAATGCCTTTCACTGGCACCCCAGAAGGTGGATTTCCAGCACATTTCGTCAGTACAGCACCATGGCAACTTCTCTGCCATCCAGTGAGCCACAGCAGTGCCCTCTACAACAGGGTGTTGATCTTAGGCCTGGGTGGCATATTCCTTGGGTCGGCTAACTCAGCTCCAAGGGAAGAGGCTGTAACCTACATCTACTATTCCTATATCCTTTGGGGTCCTCTTCTTGCTAGCCAGTCTCTCATTACTTCAATGACCTGGTACAGTTAATAATTTTTTTTTTTGAGACAGTCTCTCACTCTATTGCCCAGGCTGGAGTGCAATGGCGTTAGCTTAGCTCACTGCAACCTCCCCTTCCCAGGTTCAAGTGATTCCCATGCCTCAGCTTCCCGAATAGCAGGACTACAGGTACATGCCACTGCGCCTGGCTAATTTTTGTATTTTTAGTACAGATGAGGTTTCGCCATGTTGGTCAGGCTGGTCTCGAACTCCTGACCTCAAGTGATCCACCTGCCTTGACCTCTCAAAGTGCTAGGATTACAGGCATGAGCCACTGCGCCTGGCCTAATAATTATTATATTATTTTTTTTTGGTTAAAATTACTGTGTGGGTTCTCTCTGATTGGATTTTTTAAATTCACAATGATTAGAAGAAAGTTGACTTTACATGCCTATATCAGAAAAGAAAAACAAATCAAAAATTAATTTCTAAGTTACCATCTCAAGAAGTTAGAAAAAGAACAGAAAATAGAGGGAAATTAATAAAAATGAAAACAATAATTGATGAAATAGCTGACATAAAATTGAGAAAAATCAACAAAGCCAAAGCTTTTTTTAAAAAAAGAATATCAATAGATTTGATAAACTCTTAGCAAGACCAATCAAGAGCAAAAGTATAAATTACTAATATCAGAATGAAAGGGCAATATCCCTACAGATCCTACAAAACTAAAAAGATAAATCAGAAATATTTTGAATAATTTTATATACATTTGACAATCTATATAAAATGAATAATTTATATAAAATCACGTCATCTAAACTGATAAAAGAAAAATTAAAAGAAATAAAAATCATTGTTAAATATATTCTATCTACAATTTAAAACTTACCCTCAAAGAAAATTTGAGCTTGGATATATTTAGTGGTGAATTCTCCAAAACATTTAAGAAAAATATATCAATCCTACATAACCTGTTTTAGGAAAGAAAGAAAAAACGCTTCCTCCTAATTCATTTTTTTGAGGCTAGAACAACCCTAACACAAAAATATGACAAAGATATTATAATACAAGAAAGTTACAAGCTAATAATTCTTACGAACACAGGGACAAAAATTAGAACAAAGTATTAAATAATCAAATCCAAAGAATATGTAAAAAGGATAACATATCATAACCAATTTGGTTTATTCTAGGAATAAAAAATTGGTTTAAAAAGTTAATCAATATAACTTACTTCACTAAATTATATTTGCTTTTTTTATGTAAATAATAAAATAATAATGAAAGTAAAAATCACTGATCACCTCAATAGATGCAAAAAGTCCTCCAATTAACCACTAGTTCATAATAAAAGTTCTCAGCAAATTTGAAATATAAGCAAACTTTTTAATATGATAAAGTTTATGTACAAAAGGCCTGCTGCTAACATATTTAGTGGTGAAATATGGAATGCTTTCTTCCTGAATTCAGAAACCACTCAAATATATTTATTTTCATTACTTGCATTAATCATTGCACTGCAGGTCCTAGTCAGTGCAACAAGGCATGAAAGAAGAGCTGTGAGGTTGGAAAGAAGGAAGTAAAAGTGTCATTTCAGATGACATGATTGTAAATATAGAAAAACCCAAAATAATATATACACAATTAGAATTAATGAATTTAGATAAGTCACTGAATACAAAATCAATACATAAAAATCTATTGTATTTGTATGTGTTTGCAAAAACAATTGGTAAATAAAAAATTTTAAACAATACTATTAACAATATCATTGGAAAACCTCAAATATCTGGGAATAAATTTTATAAAAGACATGTAAGATCACTAAAGTGAAAACGGCAAAACATTTCAAAGAAAAATTACATAAGATCTAACTAGATGAATAGATATACCATGTTCATGGATTTGGAGACTTCATATCATAAGTTAATTTTATAATTTAAAATCTATTCTTCAAAAGTTACTTTATTGATTCATTGCAATCCCAGTCAAGATCCTAACAGAGTTTTTGTGGAAATGTATTAGAGATTTCAAAAAGTTATATGGAAATGCAAATGACCTATAGCAGCCAAGAAATGAAGAAGAATAAATTTGTTGGAAGATGTACCATATCAGATAGCATAACTTACCATAAAGCTACAATATTTAATGCAGTGTGGTATTAGTACAATAATAGATACATATACCAAAAGGGAGCGTCTAGAAATAGGCTCATATATATACTTTATGTACAACAATGATGCCACTGCAATTTTGTAATAATAAGATTTTTTTTCAATAAATGATGCTGGAGCAATTAGATAATTCACATGAAACAGCCTTTAACCTTAATTTACACTATCTACAAAAATTAATGCTGATTAAATTATAAACCTTCATGTGAAAGAAAAACAATAATATCCAAGAAGAGAAGTCAATAAATTTTTTCTGTAAAGGGAAAGATAGTAAATATTTTCAGCTTTGTAGGTCATACAGTCTTTGTTGCAACTACTTAACTCTGCTGTTGTAGTCCAAAGGCAGCCATAGACAATACATAAATGAATGAATGAGAATGGCTGTCTTCCAACAAAAATTTATTTACAAAAACAAATGGCAGGTCACATGGGCCATAAATTTCTGACCCCTGCTCTAGAAGATAACGGAATATTTCATGACATTGGGTAGGCAGTGATTTCTTAAATAAGATTCTCCAAAAACATAAAACATAAAAGATGGATTAATTCAAGTTCTGAGGTTATGTTTATTGAAAGGCATCATTAAGAGGATGAAACAGCAAGACATAGTTTAGTAGAAGATATTTGCTATATATGCATATATATATATGTATTATATATGTTTTATATATACATATAGGTGTTTGTATATGTGTGTATATATTGCATACATATCCAACAAATAACATATCTACAATATCTAAAGAATGTCTACAAATCAATAAGAAAAAGGCAAATCAATAAACAAAATGAGCAAAAACTTGAGCAAGCATTTTACAAAAGAGACTATCAATATGAATATAAGCACATGAAAAGATGTTACATATAATTAGTAGTAATCAGAGAAATCTAAATAAGAATAAACCATAATCAGATATTAGTACATCCCCAACAAAATGGAGGAAAGGAAAAAGAGTGACACAAAAATCAATGTGCAAAAATCGCTAGCATTCCTAAACACCAAAAACAGGCAAGCCAAGAACCAAATCATGAATGAACTCCCATTCACAATTGCTACAAAAGAATAAAAAACCTAGGAATACAGCTAACAAGGAAAGTGAAGGACCTCTTCAGGACAACTACAAATCACTGCTCAAAGAAATCAGAGATGACACAAACAAATGGAAAAACATTCCATGCTCATGGATTGGAAGAATCAATATTGTGAAAATGGCCATACTGCCCAAAGCAATTTATAGATTCTATGCTACTCCCATTAAACTACCATCGACTTCTTCACAGAACTAGAAAACACAATTTTAAAATTCATATGGAACCAAAATAGAGCCTGAATAGCTAAGGCAATACTAGGCAAAAAGAACAAAGCTAGGGGCATCACGCTACCCAACTTCAAACTATACTACAGGGCTACAGTAACTAAAACAGCATGGTACCAGTACAAGAACAGACACATAGACCAGTGGAACAGAGTAGAACACCCAGAAATAAGATCACACACTTACAACCATCTGATCTTTGACAAACCGGACAAAAACAAGCAATGGGGAAAGCATTCCCTATTTAATACGTGGTGCTGGGAGAACAGGCTAGCCTTATGAAGAAAACTGAAAGTGGACACTTCCTTATACCATATACAAAAATTAACTCAAGATGGATTAAAGACTTCAATGTAAAACCTAAAACTATAAAAACCCTAGAAGAAAACCTAGGCAATACCAATCAGGACATAGGCATAGGCAAAGATTTCATGATCAAGATGCCAAAAGCAATTGCAACAAAAGCAAAAATTGACAAATGGGATCTAATTAAACTAAAGAGCCTCTGCACAGCAAAAGAAACTATCGACAGAGTAAACAGAAAACTGGCAGAATGGGAGAAAAGTTTGCATTCTATGCATCTAACAAAGATCTAATATCCAACATCTACAAGGAACTTAAACAAACTTACAAGAAAAAACAACCCCATTAAAAAGTGGGCAAAGGACATAAACAGACACTTCTCAGAAGAAGACATACATGCAGCCAACAAACATATAAAAAAAGCTCAAATCACTGATCATAAGAGATGCAAATCAAAACTGCAATGAGATACCATCTCACACTAGTCAGAACAGTTATTATTAAAATGTCACAAAATAACAGATGCTGGTGAGGTTGTGGAGAAAAAGGAACACTTTTACACTGTTGGTGGGAGTATAAATGAGTTCAACCATTGTGGAAGACAGTGTGGCGATTCCTCAAAGACTTAGAGACAGAAATAACATTCAGCCCAACAATTTCATTCCTGGCTATATACCCGAAGGAATATATTAACAAATTGTTGTATTATAAAAGCACATGCACATGTATGTTCATTGGAGCACTGTTCACAATAGCAAACACCTGGAATCAACTAGATGCCCATCAATGATAGACTGGGTAAAGAAAATGTGGTACATATACACCATGGAATACTGTGTAACCAACAAAAAGAATGAGATCATGTCCTTTGCTGGGACATGGATGGAGCTGGAGGCCATTATCCTTAGCAAACTAACGCAGGAACAGAAAACCAAATATTGCATGTTCTCACTTATAAGTGGGAGCTAAATGATGACACATGGACACATAGAGGGGAACAGAACACACTGGGGCCTATGGGAGAGCAGAGGGTGGGAGGAGGGAGAGGATCAAAAAAAAATAAGTAATGAACTACTAGGCTTCATACCTTGGTGATGAAATAATCTGTACAACAAACCCCCATGACACACATTTACCTATGTAACAAACGTGTATATCTTGCGCATGTACCCCTAAACTTAAAACTTTTAAGAAACAAATAAATAAATAGGTAAAAATTAGCTTAAATTCAGTATTCACCTCAAACTTTTCAAAATCTATTTCATACCTATAATTATATCCCCTTCTAATTTCTAATGCTGATACTCTCTCTTTTTTTAACCTTGGTGAGACATTCCAGACTTTTGACATTTTTGGTTCTTTTCAAAAAATCATCTCTTAGTTTTATATAAATTTATCCCACCCCAACCCCCAACATTTTATTCATGTTTTTTTCTTTAGTAATACCCTTGCTTCTACTTTATGTATTTTTTTCACTAGCTTTTGAAGCTTTATACATGATTTATTTCTAGCCAATCTTTTCTTATTTTTAAAACACGCATACCTGGCTGCATTTTCTCTGAGTATATGTAGATTTTGATTTGTATTGTTTTCACTGTCATTCTTATTGTTGCAGTTAAATACACTAGCTCTGAATCATGCTATCTAGGTTCATATCCCAACACTGTCATTATTGGATTGTGTGCCCTTGGCCGGGTTATTTAGTACAGCTTTGTGCTTCAGTTCCTCATCTGTGACATGAGATGATAACGGAATCAACTTCCCAAGATTACTGTGAAAATAAAAAGATAATCCACGTAGATCACTTAGCATAATGCTGGTTGTATAACAATGTTCAATAATCTTAACATATTATCATTTGTAAATAATTTATAATTTCATTTTAAATTTTTTTGTATTAAAGTTAAAGGAGTGGTTTTTATTTCCAAGTTTATAAACAATTTGCTTATTAATTACAAATTTTATTTCAGTATAAAAAATGTAACCTGAATGATTTATCTTGAAATTTAACATTTTCTTTGTGTTTTAGCAGCTAGTTAATGTTTCATGTGTGTTTGAGGAGACTATACATTCACTGTTTATTCATACAAAGTCCTTTATTCGATCAAGCTTCTTTGTTATTCTAATCCTCTCTACTCTTACTTTTTTCCTACTTGATCTATCAATTTGAGATGTGTGTTAAAGTCTTCTAAAATGGCTCTGTATTTTTCATTCCTACTTATATTTCTATCATTTTCACTTTATAGGTTATAAAGATGACATTTGATGTTATATTCTTAGATTTATAAAGGTTCAGTATTAGTAGAGCTTCTTACAGAATTCTATTTTTCACCAATATGAACATTTATTATCTTGTCAAACCCTTTTCGCATTATTCTTTTTTGTCTAACATTGTTACTATATTTGTTATCCTTATTAGAACTTGCCTGATGTATCTTTCTACGTTTTTATTTCCAACCTTCTTTTTAGGTGTCTTTTTCTAAATAACATATAACCAGATTTGCTGTTGATGTTTACAAAATTTGAGATTTTTTATTAAAGAAATTCTGTCCATGTGTCATGTACTGGAATTACTGATGGCTTGACTTTTTTTCTGCCATCTGGTGTTCCATATGTGTGTGTATGTGTTTATCATATACACACAGCTATATAAAAGTTATAAAACATACAGCTTTTAGAACTTACCTCCTATCTCTCCATCATGCTTTGTCCCTGCCATCTTTATGTTGCAATTATCTAGAACAGGGGTTCACCTGCCCCCTCCTTTTGTAAAGTCTTATCGCACATTCATTTACATATTATCTATGACTGTTTTCACACTACAACAGCAGAGCTGAGTGGTTGCAACAGAGTCTATATGGAACACAAAACTGAAAATATTTACTATCTGGTCTTTTACAGAAAACATTTGCCAATGTCTAATCTAGATTTTAATTTTATGCTATTAATTTTAAATATATGTCATATTTAGACAAATCATCTCTTTTCTCTCCACTGATTCTTGAATGCTTCACCTTCATCTTTCTTGGATTCATCATTTATTTTGTTAAAATTTATCCTATAGTCATCCTTTCAAAGAGATTCTATTGGTGATACAGATGTCCTGAGTTTATTTCAAAAATCATGTTTTTAAATTTCTGGGATCATTGTTTCATTTTCATGGATGTAATATCTTGAACCTCTTTGAGGATAATTGTTATATTTGTGATATTTTAAGTATATATTTTACATACAATAATTATATTTCCTTAAAATTATAAAATTTATAAAAAGAATTTATATTCATCTTTTTTAAATTTATAAACTCTTTCCTTAGGTATTATTTTTTCTGAGTTTGGTGTCTCTGCAAACTTGTATTATTCTTGTATTGGATTATTCTTTTACTTTATAAATGAGAATCCCTGTTAGCTCTCTCCTTCTGCTTGATGTGGGTCAACTTGTGATTATAGGTGAAGGGAAGGGCATATTGCTGGGGAGAGTGTTTCTTTTCAGAGTGAGGAGCCTCCCTGTGCCTCCTGGGATCCACTGCTACTCTTCTGTCTGTTGTCTCTCAGAATCCACAGGCTCACTACTTAATCTGTGGACAATTACAAGCAAAAGAAGGGAATGTGAGTAGCAGTCCAGCTGCTCCAAATGCAGTGTTTCAGTTAATCACTCTGGCCATTACCCTAGGATGTCCTATTCATAGAACCTGCTCTCTCTGAGCTTGTAGCATCCCTGAAATTTCTCCTACCTCCTCAGCAATCCAGAGCCAAATGAGTATGTATGGCACAGTTGCTCTAGTATGTTTTTCTAAAGTCTGATCCCATCTCCTGAAAATTTCTCATACACTTACGGCATTTTTCTTGTCCCCAGTCCTGTTACCAATTAACCTCACCCCCTTTAATCTTTTCTGTCATTTCATAAGATTTGGTAGAGGTAACTTTCCTGCAGGCTGGCATCTTGATTTACTCTTCATACACAGGATTTTTGAATTAACTCTTTCAAAACACCATTAAATATAATTTGTGGGTGATAACCTATGTTCTTGCCATTTTTATTTCAAAACATTTAAAAAGATACTCAAAGTTTCTTTGACACAGAGAGAAAAGTGAAGCCCTATTCCAACAATTCTCTGAGGGGCAAGTCTCAAGTCACTTGCCTTTAACAACACATTGGGTAGTCTATTCCATTTTTTTTTTAATGTTCTTTCATGGGAGTGGGAGACACTGATTGTGAAGAGCTGTAATTTTTAGCCACTTTTTCCACCTTATACATTGGGCAGCGATAAGCGACATTTTCAGTCAGATTTGGCTAACAAGCTCATCCTGTTATGGAATTCTACTCCCTCCCTGCCATACCTCAATTCCTGACTGCTGAGTAGCCTGTTCAGAGTACATCAAGAGCTAACTTTAACAGCTTTAATACTCATTAAGAGAACCCTTCTGAGAGTAGCTAGAAAGCACAGACCCTCATCTCTAATACTATTTGGGGTTTTGAGTCCCTGAATAGCTGGTGTCATTTGGCTTTCTTTAGGGACCTCAAGGGATACGTGTTTAAAGTTCCTATAAATATTGTGTAAGATTTTCCAACTGATTATGAAGACCTTCCATTCTTTCTCCTTTTTCAGTTCTGGGGTTGATATTTGGAGGGGGTTAAAGTCAGACACCTCTGTACACTCCCAGAACTCTCTGACATAGCATGTGTTGAACCTCTCCTTGTTTTATGGTTTTTGGGGTTTTTTTGCTTGGTGTAGGCAAAATTTTTTCTTCTTGCCATCCAATGGTGCCTCTTTCCCTATCTGCTTTGTGCATTTCAAACACGCAGAGTTTGAATGTCCTTCTGTGCTCTGATCAAGGAATTTCTTGCAGCAGCTATCTTAGGTGCCGTGTGGCTTTTAGTGATCATGACCTGTGCTTTATCAGACTATAAAGTAGTGGCATGTAAAAACTAGGCTGCCACCACTTTTGGTTTTCAGGGCTCCCGTCATTTTTAGGGCCCTTATCCCCTGCCATCAATCTATTCCTTCCCTTCTCCTCTCTACCTCCCAGAAAAAAAGGAAGGGAAATTCATAATTTATTTGGCTTTTACTATGTGTAAAGCATTGTGTGGAGTATTTTCAGAAATATTTTTCATTAAATTTTCAGTACAACTGAGTGAAGGAGTTATTATCCCCACTTTTACCAATTGGAAAACTGAGGCTCACTGAAGCAAAGAACTTGCCTGAGATCACAAAAATGGCAAGTGGTAGAGCTGAGATTTGGATCCTAGACTCTAAATTTGGAAGCCCGGGGGATCTCCATGAGGGTCAGCCTCAAGCCTCATCTGCCCAAGAGTGTGGATCTGAATTCAGATAAGAAACTAGAGGTTACAGGAAGCATGCAGCGGACTCTTTTCCTTAAAAGGAACAAAGCTGGCCAGAGTACCTTTAAATCTGGAGAATTGTAGCACCAGATGTCAGGCTGAACAGACACAGTTGGCTGCTTGAAAAATTTTTGTAAAGTCATGGAGACATGAATTTTAAGTACAAATTAACTATGTTCTTAGCTCCTACGCCATTATTATGAATAAGATATTGAGCTTTCTTATTAGCCCATTCTGCTTTTTCTGACATTCTGCTTTTATTTTGTGGCCTGGACAAAAAAAAAAAAAAAAAAAAAAACCTTTTTCTAATAGCTCAATTCAACAAACATTCATTGTTCGGCTACTTTGTGGGAGTGACTATAGTATATGTTGGAGATATAGAGAAGATTAAAAACATACTTCCTGACCAAATATAGTTTGTAGTACTGGAAGTCAGGTAGAGGGAGTGTAGATGCAAGAAATAGGCAAACAAACCTACAATTAGCCTACAATGAGATAGTATGACATAAGGCTGTACAAGGTACCACAGAGCCACAGAAAAGAGACAGCTAACACAACCTGGCTGGGAGTGGGTAGGGAATGGATCAGGGAAAACTGCTGAGAGGATGCAATTCTTGACAAATGAGTGAGCCCTTCACACCATAACTTTATGTGTAAGACTCTCTGGGGGGAGGAGAAAATCACACTAAACTAAGGAAGTAATGAAAGTCTTCTCCTGAGTGTCTGAGAAGATAATTCAGTTGCTAGAGCTGCACTGGAGCCTAAACAAACTTTTCACTCCCCAGCTCCCCTTAAGTTTCTATGCCGTCGCTTGTATGTCTGTTCCTGGATTTCTGGGTGGTTATCCTGAATTTCCCCAAGGCCTGGCCAATAATCCATTCCTCTTCATTTGCACCTGCTTTCTCTGGTGCTCCATCAGGAAATTTACTCAGCTTCTATCATTCCCTGGGCCTACTGCTCCTATCAATACTAAGCCACTATCTTATCTTCTTTAAGCTCTGAGCTCCTCTTCACACAGTTTCTGCTTAATCATTGCCTCTTCTGGTTGTTGTCTAATGGTTTCTGAGGTTAGCTTTCTCTTGTGTATCTTTCAGCTACTGTTTTTACTCCCAACTGCCTAACCTTCTCTCCTTATCATATTCATACTCTCCAAAAAAGGAATCAATCCATTAGCTAATTACTAACATCTTCCTTGGGCAAAGGTTTTATTGAGTCAGCTTATAAGCCACTGTCTAGCCGGAAGATTGATTGTCATGGTGTCAAATGTTGAGCCCTGTTCCAACTAGGGGGCCAGGGTTACAAGAGACAAGGATGGAAGCTTACATCAATAGAGCCAGGCTTGGAGGGGGACTGTGGATATGGCAGACAACCTGAGGCTTTGCTGAATTAGGAGAATGACACTACAGGCATAATTAGAGGCATTTTAAATGGAGAAAACAAAAACATACTAACATCAGCCACAATATAACACTGGCATAATTTCAGGAGATGTTAAGGGAAAAAGGGATGAAGAAAAATAGAAATTCAGCCTTGTGAATAAACATTTATGTACAGGGAAGAGCAGAGAAAGTAGATCTATTCTTGGAAAGGAGACAGGTTGGCCCACTTCATAAGAAATTACCTTTCCTGAGATCCACATAAAGAAAATCCAAAGACATCTTCTTCACAAATACATGAGGAGTGACTTACAGAGTGTGGTAAGTGTCATGGTTCCTTGGCCTAGCCAAGTTGACACATACCCAGCTATTCAAATCATACTCTAAGCTGGATGTTGCTGTAAAGGTACGTATTTTGCAGATGTGGTTAATTAGCTACAATCAGTTGACTTTAAGTAGATTATCCTAAATAATTTTGGTGGGTCTCATCCAATCAGGTGAAAGGTCTTAAGAGCAAAACTGAATTATTTTGTTTTTTTTTTTTCCTAAGGAAGAAGAAATTTCACCTGTGGGTTGCAGCATCCACTGTGCAAGGCATTTTGGCCTTCCCTACAGATTTCAGACTTGCCAGCCTCACAATCACATAAGCCAATTCCTTTAAAATATGTAAACATACAAATATAAAATATATATCTCCTACTACTTGTTCTGTCGTAGAACCTCGTTTTGTACACAGTATGGAAGCACAAACTCCTCAGACTAGCTTGAATACACTCGGAATTTGGTACCCCATATAACCTTTATCATCAGCTGTTCACTCCAATTAGACCAGTCTTCTGTGTGTCTTGTCATTTGCATGCTCATTTTCCTGCTTCTACTCACACTGCCTTTCCCTTCGGACTTGTCTCCATTCTTTCTCCCACCTTTATAAATCCTTCATTTTACTCACACTCTAGCTCCATCCCAAGTCCTCCACGCCACTTTTAACTTTAGCTCCTTTTGCTCTTTCTCTAAACTTCCTTAGCAGTTATTAGCTATGCCATTCACTGAAGTTTTTAATCTTATATATCTCACCTACCAGTGTCTTTTTTATATAGCATCCACCACTAGGAAGTATAAATTTGCAAGTACAAATTTGGGTGTGCAAGACATGTCACTATTCTTTAAATCAAATTAAATTTACCACAGACTTAAGTGATCTCACCCTTAATTCTGCTGGAGTAGAAGGAAATCCAATCTCAGTTCTTACTGGGCTTTCCTCTCTTCCTAGTACTGCAGTAGAGTTTGAAAGACTTATGTTGAGCCTAGAAAATGGAAGATGGACTTTGACATCCTCACTGGTTCCTAGAAGCCAGGCAATTCCTCCACTTATGGGCCAAGAGAGGCAAGGGAATCCAGCCTCCCTAATGGCACTGTGCATCCATATGAGGTTAGAGTATCTCCCTGGGGTACTCTTATTCTTACTACTGGAACCCCAATCTTTGATTTTCTACAGTTCATGGGAATTTTTTTTTCTGTAATTCCACCTGCCCATAGATGCTTCTTCTTTCCTCTTTTTTTTTTTTTTTTTTTCAGACGGATCCTCACTGTGTCGCCCAGGCTGGAGTGCAGTGGCACGATCTCGACTCACTGCAACCTCCACCTCCCTGATTCAAGCAATTCTCTGCCTTAGCCTCAGCCTCCCGAGTAGCTGGGATTACAGGCACCTGCCATCATGCCCGGCTAATTTTTGTATTTTCAGTAGAAACGGGGTTTCACCATCTTCGCCAGGCTGGTCTTGAACTCCTGACCTTGTGATCCACCTGTCTCAGCGCTCCTTCCTTCCTTCCTTCCTTCCCTCCCTCCCTCCCTCCCTCTCTCTCTCTCCCCAGATGTGCTTACCTTTCTAACCCCCTAGCAACATCTCCTCAAGGAGCAACAAACTTGGAAGACAGATTGCTGGGTCCAATTCCAGAAATAACATTGACACTGCATTCTAAGGAGTCCTGTTCCAGGAGGCTTCATTTAAAATGTGAATGGTGCCCCCTGGAGTTGCCTAAGAGAGAGCTCTTGTCAGACAACTTTCTGCCTAGTAACACAAAGTTCCCTTGAAGCCTGCTTGGAATGGAAGGGAGGGAAAATATAAGGAGCATAAAACCCAAATAAATAGCTCAATAAATTATCCTGTCACACACCTTTTGTTTGTTTCTTGTGTTTTTGTTTCACTTTTAAAAATATGCATGGGCTGACATGTGTAGTGTTCCAATTAGATTATGAGCTTCTTGAAAATGAGAACAATATTTTATTTACTACTTATTTTTTAATCTTTCTAAGGTCCCAATATAATAACTTGTACATAGCAGGTTCTCGAATGTGCCTTGAAAGGAATGGAGGAATGATCAACCTTGTGAATTATTGGTTAGGCCCCACCTGTTCAGACTGCACTGGCACTGACTTCCTCACTGTAGGATTGGCTCTGGTGTCTTTTCATTGTCACTTTTAGTGTTAAGTAAATAACTAAAACACTTTTAGTGTCACAATTTAGTGTTTTTCTTTATCTGCTTCTGTTCACAGCCACTCCTTTCCTGAATTTCTAAGATATCAAATTTCTACTTGGGACCTTTTGGCCCAAGTTAAAGTAAACACTTCCTTTAAAATTTATGTAGATGATATTAACTTGAACCTTCTTTAATGTAAAAGAATTGAAAGTTACAACATAAACATGCATATGGTACCAACAGTGGAAAATTTCTAACTGAAATCAAAGCGGGATCTAGCATTCATTTCATCATACTACTCACTTGAAGAGCTGAGTACATTATGTGAACTTTATCCCACTAATCCTTAGAGATAAGCAAAGGTACTTGAAAGAATGACTTGTACAGATAGGGTCACATAGCCAGGTAGTGACAGTGTTAACAGTCTGCTGCCTTGCCAGTATTTGAATAGTTAGGCTACTTAGCCTTAACACTGGGCTATACATTGTTTTAATGACATAATGACATATTTGTGCTCTAACAGAAGAATTCACATTTTCACAGCATACTTACATTAGCACTCTTGGTATTGAGAACATGTATCAAAATTTGCCAATATTAACTTAGTTCTGAACCCCCCAACTTTCCTCTTCTGTAATCTTGCTGCTGCTTTTATTTTTCTCCTCTTCTCTCCCTCCCACATCCTCTTCTCTCTAATGCTATTAAAGACTGAAAGAAAGCTCAATCACATTACAGCATTGAAACTTATATATATATAAGCCCTCCTAGGACTACTTGCACTTTGAAAGACAACAGCTTAGCTGAAAGAAATTATCCATCACTTTCTGCTATCAAGGGAGATTTGGGAGAGGTGAAAAGCCTTCTTTCCTTGTTCTCTTAAATAACATGTAGGTCATTACACTCTACTTTCAGCTTCTAGAGGAGAAAGTTTGCAATGGAAAAAGACAGAGGAAGTAATGATCAGGGGAAAAGAGGATGAGAGGAGTATTTTATTTTTATATTCAAGTTGGGAAAGAAGGAGAACAGGGTAGAACTTTACCTTTTCCATATCTGGTAAACCACCATACTTTGTGGAAGTGAAATGTATACTTTCAGCAGTTAACCAGTATGTACCAATAATGAAACCAATTTTCAGGCCTTCTTTTGATAGAACGATCCTAACTATAATGCAAAGTAACATTTTGTAAAGTGGGTTTTTGTCTCTCTCTCCTTCTTTTCCCTCGCCTATACTACTTTAGGATCTGATCACAGAGTCAACACCGGGCTATGCATTATTCCTTCAGCAAACAGTACCCTTTCATGGCTTCACACCAGTGCTCATGTTACTCCCTTTATCTGAAATCATCTTCCCTCTGTTGCTCTGCCTACTCAACTCCTATTCATCCAACAAGACCCAATTAAAATGCCAGCCATGATGCCTTCTCCAGTTCTTCTACCCTGAGCAAGACCAATCCCTCCCTCCATTATGACTCCACAACACTAGTGGATATGTTTATATTTTATAACTCATCATCTTATATATGTTAATATGTTGCTCTACTTCACAAAAATGTAAACTAATTCAAGTTGGGGCCAGGTCTTATTTATTCATATTTTCCGTGCCCAATACTGCTATATATCAGGCATGATAAATGTATATACTACAGTCTGGACAGCATAAAATGTTTACAGTTTCATAAAGGAGACAAGGTTTACAGACACAAGAGAGCAAGACAATATAATGGATTGGGCTAGGAAAATGAGGGTTAGTTAACTACTAAATTCCACAAATATTTATTAAATAGTCAGGAGTCAGGAATTATGTCCTGGGACTACTAGGATAAATAAAATAGTCATTTCCTTTGAGGTGCTCACAATCCATCTTGTAGATACTCTCTAAATGTGGACAACACTTCCCTGGTTTACCTATCACTTTTCATGTTGTTCCTTATAGCAACCCTATGATGTACACCATTATTTTCATTTTTATAGAGATGGAAACAAAGGGTTTGAATTCCCAGGTCTTCTGACTCCAAGGCCAGGTTTTTCTACCCCACTACATCAGTGTTCCTCAAAATTTTCCTCTGGTGTACACTTTCCCAGTAGAGAATAAACTTAGGCTCCTCAGGGTTGGGAAATACTTGTGTGTTATCTTAAAAAGTCATGCTTACTACAATGTCTTACCTTATTTACCAGAGAGTCAAAATCATGCTCAGAGAAAATGAGCCACAGTGATTCTGGGTCCTTGAGGGTCCTCAGTACAGGGTTGCACAATCAAAGGAGCCCACATAATATGAGAAGCACATGGCTACACTCCTGCCTTTATACAGGGTCCCTGGGTTTGGCTTGAGTCCACACTCAAAATTTTGGGTAACTTCATCAGATTTCTTAATGTCATGATTTTATTCACAGTCTTCTCTGAAGACTGGAACAAAACACCCACTGTACTCCCAGATGTTAAGTGAGTAGTGAGGGCTGCCCCTTTCCTCCCTGAAAGGGTATCTCACTCTGGCAGTAAGGTCTCCTCAGTCTGATACTCTCTGCCACCCCTCCCATTGCTGGTCTCCTTCAACTCCCTGTAGGTCCTGCAAGGCCAGAAAAGGTTTACCACCACACTCCGGTCAGCACCGCCGCTAGAGGGCAGCCCGCGGCTGCAGCTTCGTGAGCCCTCTAGTGGCTGCTGGGGTGACCTGGCTCTTTTATGGAACCCATTAAAAACTCTCAGAAGTTGCACTTGGGAAGCCAGCCTGTGTGACACCCGGTAGCGAACTTTTTATAAAACGTCTTGGTTCTCGGCTTCCTTTTCTTAAGGCCTTTGGCAGACCTTAGATACGTTACCCCCTCGATGACTCTCCCAGTTCCTAAGGATCTCCCCCTCCCAGGGTGTTGCAACTTGGAGCCATCATTCTCTCTTGGCAAGGCAAAAAATTAGAACCTTGGGGAATTTGGCAACTTTCCTCAACGTGATATAGGGCATACACACACACACGTATATATATACCTACATTCAAGATTTTTCAGCGTAATTCCAGTTTCAGCATAGCTTGCAGGCTCTGGAATTAAACTTCCAGGACTCAAATTTTGGCTCCTGCATTTACTAATTGGGTAATTTTAAGAATGTTAATTAACCTAAGCTTCCATTTCATCTGTAACAGAGGGAGACTAATAATACCTACATTATACACTCTTGGGGAGGAATAACTATGATAATGTATGGAAAGTGCTAGTCTGGCACACAAAGTGTTCAACAAACATTAGCTATTTTTATCCTTCAAAGCTTCTGTCTAGTGCACACCATGTCTATCAATTTGGTCCAGAAAAATACTGTCTTTACATACCCACATGAAGATATGTATGCAAAATGAATGTCGTAAACCACCTATAGTTTCCTAAAGTGGCTAAGCTAACAGAGACCTTAGAGTATGGAAAAGGGGGCTCATTTGTGTGATGCAACTCGTGCAATGGGTAGTTGGAGCACAGCGTAATCCAAGAGGCCCCGGGCGGGGGGGGGGGGGGCTTATTTTGCACACAGGTGTTCTTCCTCCCTGCACCCCCACCCTCAACCCTCACCACGTTCAAGCATTCAGTGTGAGTCTGGGCCTTAAGTCTGTGGGCCAGGACAGAGGGCACAGTGGACAAAAGCAAGAGGGTTTCAGGCCAAGGCAGGGAACTGAGAACTCAAAGGCCAGGCAACCCAAGCCAATCAGATTCACCATCCACTAGGAGTCTAAAAGGTGGCAGAGCCCCACAGCCCAAAGTCCACACACAGCAGGAAAGTGGCCAGAGGATCTAACAGGTAGAAACCTGATAGACACTCTATCAGAAAAGTTAAAGCTGAAGGGCTCATAACACCCACGGGCTCAAAGAAAGGTCAGTGTGAGCTGAACAGCTGTTCCATTTGGTGCCAGAGGCCTTGACTGTTGTATTCTACATCCACGCAGCCTCCCTGATCAGCCCCACCTAGAAAAGCCAATTCTTCTGCTCTTAAAGGAGACTGACTTATTTGTGGCAAAGCTATCATTTAGGTATGAATGGGAAGGGGGGGAATGGTGCGGAGTCTGCGGGGGGAGGGCGGGTGTTCAACGGGCTCCAAAGGAAGGAGCTCGTGGCTGACGCCTGAGCCTCCATGTTGTGAGTACTACATGCGTTTCTTTCAGAGGCAGGCAGGGGCCTTGGCTGCAGGGACCCTGACAAGCCGCGACTTGAGCTATGCTTTAGAGCCTGGGTTGAATTGGGAGCGGTATAAAGGAGGGAGGGCATTCCTGGAAAGGGGGTGGGGTGGGGTGGGGAGGTGGAGGGGAACAGCATGAGCAAAGGCACGAAGGAAGAATGAATCTGCTGCGCGTTGAGGATGGCATGGAGACTTCCCTGATTGGAGCCGGGAGTTCTTGCAGGGGGATGGAGGCCGCTATGATTGGATAGTTAAAGTGGGGCCAGATTTGGAGGGCTTTGAATGCCCGACCAAGGAGCACTCAATCCAGCTCCTGACTCGCGATTTCCGTTCAAGACCGAATTACCTAAAGGGTGGTTAATTCCAACGGGTGTTCTTCTTTGGGGGCTTCTGAAAAGTCAGTTTATCGTCTTACCTGCTTCAGTTCTCTTCATTTACTCAGGGAGGAAGTAATCCTCACATGCATGTGCAGGGGAGGGGGGATAATGTTGATTTCTCTTTACTTGCTTTGAAGATGCCTCCCCCGCCCAAATCCCATTTCCACGCCAAATATTATTAAATTTGGTTTCTCCTCCTCCTCCTCACGCAAGTTCTCTTTCTCTCGCCAGCACCTCCTCCACGTTTTCCTGCTCTCCACCAGCCGGGCCGGACTCCTCCCGGCCCCCAGCGGCGCGCTTCCCTGGCCCGCTGGCCCGCGCCGCCCTCCGCGCCGTGCGCCCCCCTCCCGGCCCGTCGCGCCCGCGGCCCGCACACCCTGGTCCACGCCCCCCCGGCGGAGCGGTAGGTGTTGTGCGGTCTGCGCCGGGCCGCAGTGCGGCTGCGCGCACTGGGCTGCCTCCGGGGCTGGCAGGGCAGCGGCGGCCGCGGCGGCGGCGGCGGGGCCGGGAGCGAGCGGCGGCGGCGGCGTGGGGAGTGGCGTGGAGCGGTGCCTGGGGCTGCAGCAGCACGGGGACCCCGGAGTAGAAAGCCCCGGGGACAAGGAAGGAAGGCCTGGCCGCCAAATCCCTGAGCAACCGTTCTTCTTGGATTTTGGGGGGAGCCTGCCCCCACCACTTCGTCTTCAAACGCCCCCATCTCACCCCCTCCACAGCCCCGGCCGCTGACGGGAGGAGGCGGCGGCGGCAGCGGGGGGCTGAGGGGCGCCGCCATGCCTCTCCCGCGGTGAAGCGCCCCGGCCGTGAGGAGCCGCTGGTCTCCCCGGTGATGTTCCCCAGGCGGCAGGCGAAAGCAACTCACTCGAGCCCTGGGGTAAAGGCCTAGCTTATCCAGCTTCCTTCCTCCTCCTCCTCCTCCTCCTCCTCTTCCCCTCCCCCTCCCCCTCCTCCTCTCCCCCCTTCGTCCTCCCCTCCCGGTCTCTTCCCTCACCCTTCCCCGCGCCCCCATCTTTCCCTCCCTCCCTCCCACCCCTCCAGCAGCGATGGCAGAGGAACAACAACAGCCGCCACCACAGCAGCCTGATGCCCATCAGCAGCTTCCCCCCAGCGCCCCCAACTCGGGGGTGGCCCTGCCAGCCCTTGTGCCCGGGCTGCCAGGGACAGAGGCCAGCGCGCTGCAACACAAGATCAAGAACTCCATCTGGTAAGAGGATCCTCCATCGCTCGGGTGAAAAAGCCCAGGCACATTTCTGCTGCAAAGTGGGTGGGGGGCGGCGGGCGGGGGGAGCGGAGGAGGAGGCTGATGCATTCATTGAATGTGGCTTTCCCCAGTCGGGTGCACATTTGTAGGACCTCTGGAGGTGTGCGGACTTTGCATCAATCAGCCCCTGTCTTCTTAGCTAAAAAATGCTTTTACCCCTTCCTCAATTGTGAGTGCAGATAAACAAGTTTTTTGGTTTTATTTTTTCACTCATTGTAACAGAAATATGGGTCGAAATTAAGTCATATTGCATGATGGTGGCATGAATTTGGAACTGGAGAATGTGAAATGTGTTTACTCCTTTTTGCAGCCATAGAAGGAGGAAGAAGTGTATTGTGAATTTTCACCAAACAGATACTGTGCGTAAGAATATTAATATGCAGCACAAAACCTAATGTGTCTCTTTCTTTCAGTTGGGTTAGCTGCTATTTCTGAATGTTTTTGCCTCCCTTATCCTAATATTAAGTTTCTTTTTCAGGGAGTTTATTCTTTGCATTGATTGTGAAGAAAGTGCTTTTTTAGTATAAAATATTTTAAGATGGTAGTTTACAACAAAGTGGTTTTTTTTTAAATTAAAATGTAGGGAATCAAATGTCTTGCCATTTGTATGTCTTTTTAAAAGAAACCATTGATGGAATATCTTTCGCTATTTTACTTTCTTGTATGAAAATTTCCAATATTTCAGCATTAAACTCCTAAAGTCTAGTGGGAATCTTTTAATAATTAAATACTCTAAGTCCATCCACTGTTAGAGGCATTGCAATATTCTTTGAACATGAACTTGCATTGTTTTGTAGGATTCTTCATTAACTGCCTTTTTTTTTTAAGTGTAGCAATATTTTTTAAATGGAAAGTAATATTTGGAATTTGGTCTAAGATTGCTTTTAATAGAAGTTTAAAAAGAGAGTTTTATATGGTATTTTAAAAAGCCTTGATTTTGAAAATGGAAATGAAATCTTTGCAGGGCCATCATTGAATATGAGTACTAAAATATCAAAACTCATTTTCTCATTTTGAAAACATATCGTAAAGCAACTGGCATTGCATGTACAGTATTTGCACATTTTTAAAGTGACAATTTTTAAATACAAGATTTAGGTTAGTTATATAGTAATTTTCATTATTTTCTTGGCATGCATCCATGCCGTCATGATGCTGATATGAAGTAGGTCAGTGCAGGCTTTAATAGTTTCATCAACAGTAGTTGGCAGTTGAGTATCTTGCTTTCAGTTTTAATTTTAAAATGAAGTTTAAATATTTTAAAGGAGAATTTTTTTGGCTTTGACAATAGTCATGTTGTGGCAACTTGAATAGGTCTGATATGATTGGGGTGTGTGTGTGTGTGTGTGTGTGTGTGTGTGTGTGTGACAGAAAGCAGGCTTTATTCTTCAATGGATACCCTCACCCCCTTTTTAAAGCTATAATTTAAAAGAAGAGATGGTGAATATCTTGCTTGCCATCAAGGTTTTCACAAAACCAGTGTGTATGTGTGTGTGTTTTTAACCTCTAGTAACGTGATGTAACTTTGTGTTTCTGAAATCATCATTAAATTGAATTAAGCACCTTGATTTTACATTCAGATGTGGGAAATCCAAGTTAATGGACTAAAATCTTTTAAGAGAGGCAAATTTTAAAAGTTGAATTAGTAATGTATATTTTAATTGATTATGAGAACAAGAGGGGAAAGGAATCTTCACTTTATAGTTTTAAAATAAGTGAGTTGTGGAGGCAACTGAGTGAAATGTTTGAATAATGATAGTCGAGTGCACTTTTTGGCAAATAATGTGTAAATTTAATTATTTTTTTATATTGGCACATCCATTACAGCCTAACTGCTCTGACTTTAACATGAGAAAAACTTCTGAGGTAGAGTGCACTCCAGTTTTTGGTACTTGCTCTGAAAAAATAATGGGCAACAAACACGTGAATCCCAAATATGAAATTTTATATTTTTGTTTTAAAATTGTAATGATATACTTTTTGGCATCTAATGTTCAACTTTAGAAATCCTATTTGCAAAAATGATTTTTATATACTTAAAATTTCGGAATAAACAACATTTGTAGATAATAAACAAAATTAGTAAATATACTTAATAGTGTCATACCCCCTGCTCCACAAGAATGGATTTATATTATTCATCAAGTGACTATGTAAAATAAAGATACCAAAAGTGAAAACTCCTTTACTACCATATTCTCCTAAGAAATAGTATATATGTATTAAATTTAAATCATTTTAATAGATGATTGCAGTTAGACATTTCACATTTTTGAGGCAATAATATTATTTTACAAATTATTTTATCACCTGATAATATTCTGAGAGACTATCAGTTTTGTACTACTTCCTGAATCATCCTTTGGTGCCATTATTAATGAGAATTTAAAATTACACTCAAAAGAAATGTGACATTTAAAAATTATCAAATGGGTTTTGCATTTGGTTTATCATAGTTTCTAAATTACTGGGCTTGCATATCACAAACAAGTCTGTACTTGTCCTCCTACTCTACAAATATAAATATAGTATGTGATGTAGGCCTTTGGACAATAAGTTATTATCAGTTCATAATTTATTCTGTTTATTAAACTGAAATACGGTTTGATAAAAGTATGTCCATTGAAATATCAGGCATTAAATGAGTCTGAAAAAAAGCATTCAAAGTTTAGTGGAAAAGAGTTGGAAATATATTTTAAAGGTAATTATAGAAAATAAGGTTAGTACAAAATTGACAGTGTTGTTATGTTTCTATAATATGGTTGTGAATACCTTCAAGTTAACTCTAGGTTAACAAGCTTGCATGTTTCTTACCCTTACTCATTCTTTCTCCATAGACAAAAGGTCCAAATCACTGACACTATTCACTAGAAAGGAGATTTCTTAGTAGGCATGTGCTTTAGTACTGAATATGCTGTAAGGTTATTTGTATTTTCTAAAAAGTAGAATTCCAAAATTAGCTTTTTGTTGTTAAAAAAAAAAAGAAAACTAGTAACCCATGTATTTTTACCTAAAACAAGGCCACAACCCAACCTAACTGCAAACTTCTTTTAGCTTAAATTGTACCCCTTTGGTTACTTCAAAAAAAAAAAAAAAAAAAAAAAAAGAAATACCAAAGCAAGTTTTCCCTTCCTCTTATCTCTCAGTGTCTTCATAGTTTAGTGAAAATTTTTTAGTGTAAGCAACAGTAAACACATTTACTAAGTCCTTTTATTTACCTTTTTAAGGCAGTTTTACTTGAAACCCTGATAGAATAAAATTGCTATGGAAAAAATAGGATTGAGATGGTTTCTGCCTGTTTGTGAATTGAGATCATACCTACATGAGTGGGAGTGAATAAGATATTTGCAGTGAGGCTGTAACATAGATACAGGTTGATCATCCCTAATCCAAAATCCCCCAGAATTCAAGATGCTCCAGAATCTGAAACACTCCAAAATCCCAAACGTTTTTAGTGCCACAAGTGAAAAATTCCACACCTGACTTCATTGTATCACCCACAAAATTATTTAAAATATTGTATAGGCCAGGCGCGGTGGCTCACATCTGTAATCCCAGCACTCTGGGAGGCTGAGGCAGGCGGATCACCTGAGGTCAGGAGTTCAAGACCAGCCTGGCCATGGTGAAACCCCGTCTCTACTAAAAATACAAAAAATTAGCCAAGGGTGGTGGTGCCCACCTGTAATCCTGGCTACTTGGGAGGCTGAGGCAGGAGAATCGCTTGAACCCAGGAGGCGGAGGTGGCTGTGAGCCGAGATCGCACCATTGCACTGCAGTCTGGACAACAAGAGCAAAACTCCGTTAAAAAAAAAATTGTATAAAAATTACCTTCAGGTTATGTGTATAAGGTGTATATGAAACATAAATGAATTTCTTGTTTAGACTTAGGGATGTAATCCCTAAGATATTCATTACACATATGCAAATATTCCAAAATCCAAAATGATAAATTGGAGGCACACTAGGTGCAGTGGCTCACGCCTGTAATCCTAACACTTTGGGATGTCAAGGTGGGCAGATTGCCTGAGTTCAGGAGTTTGCGACCAGCCTGGGCAACACGGTGAAACCCCGTCTCTACTGAAATCCAAAAAATTATCCAGGTGTGGCATCATTCACCTGTAGTCCCAGCCACTTGGGAGGCTGAGGCAGGAGAATCCCTTGAACCCAGGAGGTGGAGGTTGCAGTGAGCCGAGATCATGCCACTGCACTCCAGCTGGGTGACAGAGCGGGACTCCGGTTCAAAATAAAAAACTAAAAATAATAAATAAATAAATAAGTCGGAAGCACATATGATCCCAGGCATTTCAGATAAGAGATAGTCAACTTGTATTAAACTTGTACCTGAAAATTCAAAAGAAATCCTGATGTTTTATTTTAGAAAATATTCCAATACTGCATTTACTCAAATTTAGGGATTCTTAAAAGAATTTGTTATCAATTACTGTTTTTATTTCTGTAACTTTATTTGCAGGCAAGACCTCATAAGCCTCTTCTTAAAACGGTCATATAAGATCTGTCATTTTGCCCACTTTATGGAAAGAGATAAACAATGACAGAAGACCTATAAGATTCTACTGATTCCTTATTAGACCCTGGAAAAAATGCTGGGGTCAGAGTTCCTTATCTTTATTCAATCCTGTAAGGCATACATACTTCTGTATCTGCTATATTTTAGGCTGAAAATTATAATAAAAGTAGAATTATATATATGATCTATTTTGGATGTTTTCTGAATTCTAGTTAAAACCCAAATTGAACAATTTTGTTTTACTTTCTTATGATGATGACAATCAACATCTAGATATTAAGTGATTAATCTCTTGTTTCCATCTTAGTTACAGGGAGCTGTGTTTGGTGATCCAGAAGGTTTACATAGTGATGCCATATTAGTTCTGATTACAGTCCGCCATCCTAGAATGCAGTGGTTCAGTTTTATTCTTGGTTTTTGAATCAGGTAGTTTATTAACTCTGTTGAGAAATATTGTTCCTTCAGCTACAGTGGAAAACTTGTACTATAAATTCATAACTTTAGAGTTTACTTTAACTGGAAGTCTATGATTTTCATTTTGCTTTAAAAATACAGACCGACTAGCACATCAGCTGGCTTCCATGTATTTTTGATTAGTAGGTTGACCTCCTTCCTACCCTGAGTTTAGCCTGTCTTCAATACCAAGCACACAAAAGACTTAAGATGCATTTTGCATATCCGTATTGAGGCTAGCTGTGTCCCAACACGGTTTCTGGTTCCAGAAGGAAGGCAGTTCCTTGCTCTCCTATGATTTTAAACTGATAAAATTGTCTTCCCTATTGACAAAAGTTAATTGCAAGTTAAGCAATTCCAAGCCTGTTGATTTTCTTGTCTTGTTTAGGTTGGGTAGTGGATATGTACGTATTTAAATGATTGACCCATTTGCTCTCTCCATTGAAAGGTGTCTTGATTGATGGTATGTGCAGGACTGATTTGGTTTATGTCTAACTGTAAATTTTTGGTATTATTTGGGGAAAATGAGCTTCATAGTGGTAGAAAAGACAGAAGTGTCTTGTTATGAAAGATGCATTGGATTAAGAATTATGTTGCATTACTTTTTCCCTTAGAAAATAATATTGCATGCTAAAATTGTGCAAATGAAAATTAAAATAAGCCTTATCATTTACTTATATTTGAGGACTTTAAGCAAGAAGAGTTTGTAAGTACTTAAATGAGTATCTGCTGTATACAAAGTATGCCAGAGACTGGCATTTGAGGAATGCCCATTCACTTGTAATATTAACCTTGTAAAATTAACCTAAGCAAAAATATGCAATAAAACTTCTCTTTTATTCAGTTAGGGGACCAGGAAAAGAAGTGACAAGTGTCAAGGTATGCACTGTGGAAAAAGTAGACCTTAGTTTCCTCATTTACAAAATGAGAGATTTGTACTAAGTGACCGTGAAGGTTCCTGAGATTCTAACACTGTTACTAAATCAATATTGACAACAATAATAAAACCATAAGCACAATGAAAGACTAATATAATTAATTTATCATAGGCAATCAACAGAACATTTTCATTGGATGAATTATTAGGATTTGTCAGTGTTTCCTTGGGTGTTAGCTGAGGAGGACTTGCTTATTGCTACCTTGTGCAAGGGTTCTGTTATAGGAGATTAACTGTGCAAATCTTTATTGAGCATATATTACATTTAAAGTAGTTAAGAGCTGTTTATTGTGCAAAAGTAAGGCTATGCAGTAATCCTGGTTGTTGGGGAGTTTACTAACTGCTGGTTGAGAGATTGTAGTAGGGAGGCTGTTTGTGTGCTGCTTTTGTTTTGTCTTCTTTATAAAGAGATGTTTAACCTTATCCGATAATAGTAATGTAATATTTTAAGGCAGTGAATGTCATATTGTAGATTCAATTATATAAATAAGAAAAGTATGTACTCTTTCAGAATAATTTAGTGCAGAGTTGAGCTTCACAGCTATTCCTCTTCATCTAGGATAGACATTTCAATAAGTAATCATGACAGAATGTTCTTTGTAAATTATAAGGAACATGATAGTAAGATGGTTATTCCACATCTCTGAGCAAAGTAGACCACTCTTGTCCAGTGCCTCCTATTCTACCATTCTCTTTCTGTTTAGTCTTTTAGTTGGTTTCTCTTCTGCTTTTTGGGGGGTTCTAAGTTCAAGTTAAAGATGAGCAGCATGGGCCAATAGGAGGAAGAATCTTCCTGCCTTGGGTAGGATAATAAAATAAGGAACAATAAACACTAAGGCCTTAATGCACTTACTTGCTGACTATGAGATTAAGATATTCGGCACTCAACCCACATAAATAAATACCTTAAAACATGATTTTTCTTTTTTTGCGACTGTAAATAGGCATTTACTTTTTCTGTTTCACTAACTGTATGCCTCCTATTTATAAGACAAAATAGAAACATGAGGTTTGGTTAATTATGTACAACCTCTCTATCAGGCATCTATTACCGTAGCTCATATATATATAACAAAAAAGTTGTGTGGGAGGTGAAATTTTCTATTTCCTCGTAACTGAGCACAAACTGAAAAATTCTGATATTCCTTGCTATTTGAGTCTTGCTTTTTTCCTGAGTGCAGAAAGTGAAAGATCAGAAAGTGACAGATTCCAATCTGTTATGTCTTGGATTTTTGGGAGGCATGAGTCCATATGGTACACACTACCATGTCTTCCAAATAGCCTTATCTAAAATAAAAAAAATAAATTATCTGAACCCATTTGTTGTCTAAATTTGAATAGCAAAGGTTTAGATAGCAAAGGATACCTTTACACCCATTCCAACACAGGATTAGCAAATTGATTTGAACTTGCATGCTAAGTCTGATTGATTAGTGATATTTCTAGCAAGGGCATGGGAATAAGAAGTGATGATACACATGCCCTATAATTGCCACCCTTTTTCTTTCCAAAATCAGTAATTTTTAATTTGAGCTCTCTTATAGATGAAGCATTACAGCAATGGCTATCTTGGGGAGGGAGAGTCACTAGGGCTATTGTCTTGCCATTTATGATGCCTAGTTTTAAGGTATAAACCAAGCATGGAGAGCACTTGGTTTGTGTGTTTTTCTGTTTTTCTGTGGCTTTTCTGTTTTGAGCACCTGTATTGCCAAGTAGCTACAAGATGAGAACAGGGCACTTTGGGAGGCCGAGGTGGGCGGATCATGAGGTCAGGAGATCAAGACTGTCCTGGCTAACATGGTGAAACCCCGTCTCTACTAAAAATATAAAAAATTAGCCAGTCGCAGTGGCGGGGCCTGTAGCCCCAGCCACTCAGGAGGCTGAGGCAGGAGAATCGCTTGAACCTGGGAAGCAGGGGCTGCAGTGAGCCAAGATCACGCCACTGCACTCCGGCCTGGGCGACAGAGTGAGACTCCATCTCAAAAAAAAAACAACAAATGAGAACAGGGGATTACTGTATGAAGTGGCTGCTTCAATTTGCACTATCCATAACCCTTTTTCTTTGCTTCCATTATCTTATTTCTCTGCTTATGTATGTGCTGGTCTGGTCCCATTACCTGGTACCTTAAGAATGTTGTTTCTGCTGATATAAGTGTCTAACTTTAAGATCCAGCTTGTGAAACATGTCTCACGAACCTTTCGTCAACTCCCAGGGGAACAATGATCTGAGTTGTGTAATTTAATTTTTTTCAGTAGTTTAGACTGGCCTTTCCTAAGGTAAGTCCATTTTAGTGAGTTTTTACTGAATTTAAATGAAACACTCTCATTTTCTAATATGTTAAGTTGATAGGAATTTGGAGATTGAATATATCTGAAACAAAGTAATCACTTGCAGAATCAGTAGTCTACAATATGACAGTAAAATATGTTATTTCTATATGGCAACACCAAGAACTTACCATTGTTTTTGCAGTAAGCATGAAATTTAAAAATTTAATTGGATGAGTGTTACTTCAGTGACATCTTGCTTAGAGTAAAGTTGGTGCTTCTGGGAACCTGAGAAACGTATTCCAACAAGATGCTTTAGTTAATGTAAGTGAATCACTTCTGTAATTTGATTGCAGTCATTACATCTATTAATAAGATATATCAAAGCAATCTATGATCAAAATTTAACTGTCAGATTATTAAATGCATGTCCTTTTTTCTGAAGCAGGAGCTACTAGCAAGCAGCATTTTAGGCAGATTCTACATGTACAGGTTTTTAAGAAGTCAGAAGGTCAACGATCAATTCTGAATTTATAGAATCATGTAGTCAGGGAAAACTGAATTCAGTACACATTTGTTTTAATGACTGCCACATACAAGGCATAAAAAGGTTAAAAAAGTATAAGACATTCTTACCACTTTAAAACATTCACCCTCTTTTGTGGTAGACTCATCAATTGAGTTTATCAAAAGTAAGTTTTGTTAAATGCAGTAATGGCGTATAAGCAGTGATATAAACAAATACAGAATTAGGTGAGGGAGAGATTCAATGAGGACATAATATTTTTACTGACAAAATTCAGGATAGTGGCCTTAATGAAAAATCAAGGGATGGGCTATGAATCCAAACACACTTAACAGTATACTTACTTGGTCATTGTTATTCTCACTAGCAGAAATTAGATTCAGAGTTATGATGACAGTAAGCTTTGCCAATAATGTGAATAAATAGAGGAAAATGGCTTGGGAGAAAATTTGCTTGACTAAGGAATAGGATTTCCACTAACTAATCACAATCCTCTCATGTTAAGTTTTGATGTACAAGTAGAAGAAAGAATATAAAGTAATAGTAGAGAAGAAAAGGATGTGAGCTGGGTGGGAACTGGGGCAGAGTACCAGAGTACAGGTTGCCACAACCAATGTCACCTTAAACTTGGCCTTTCACAACCACGATTTTTCTATGCCTTAGTACCTTGCCACCTCAAATTGCTTTCATTTACTCTCATTTCATTTACTTTCATTTCATTACTCATTTCAGTTACTCTAATTCTTTTGATAGTAGATACCACTTTTCCTTCTTTCCATCAGTCTGGCAGCATTGGTTTCATCTTTTATTTTTCTCTCATCCTCGTGTCCAGTATTTTAACGAGTTTCCCAGTTTGCAGTGTAGCTTAAATTTCTCCTTGTCTTCCTATTTCCACTGCTGATATGGTTTGGCTGTGTCCCCACCCAGATCTCATCTTGAATTGTAGCTCCCATAATTCCCACCTGTTGTGAGAGGGACCTGGTGGGAGATAATTGAATCATGGGGGCAGTTTTCCCCCATACTATTCTCATGGTAGTGAATAAATCTAATGAGATCTGATGGTTTTATAAAGGGAAACTTCTTTCACTTAGCTCTCTCTTTCTCTCTTGTCTGCTGCCATGTAAGATGTGCCTTTCACTTGCCACCATGATTGTGAGGCCTCCCTGCCACGATTATGAGGCCTCCCCAGCCACATGGAACTGTGAGTCCATTAAACCTCTTTTTCCTTATAAATTACCCAGTCTCAGGTATGTCTTTATCAACAGTGTGAAAACAGATTAATACAGTAAATTGGTACTGGTAGAGTGGGGCACTGCTGTAAAGATAACCCAAAAATATGGAAGTGGCTTTGGAATTGGGTAACAGGCAGAGACTGGAACGGTTTGGAGAGCTCAGAAGATAGGAAAATGTGAGAAAGTTTGGAACTTTGTGAGAAAGTTTGGAACTTTCTAGAGACTTGTTGAATGGCCTTGACCAAAATGCTGATAATAATATGGACAGTGAAATCCAGGCTCAGGTGGTCTCTGATGGAGATGAACCTGTTGGGAACTGGGTTCTTGCTATGCTTAGCAAAGAGACTGGCAGCATTTTACCCCTGCCCTAGAGATTTGTGGAACTTTTAACTTGGGGGAGATGATTTAGGGTATCTGGCAGAAGCAATTTCTATGCAGCAAAGCGTTCAAGAGGTGACTTGGGTGCTGTTAAAAGCATTCAGTTTTAAAAAGGAAACAGAGCATAAAAGTTCAGAAAATTTGCAGCCTGACGATGTATTAGAAAAGAAAAACCCCTTTTCTGAGGAGAAGTTCAAGCCTGCTGCAGAAATTTGCGTAAGTAAGGAGGAAACAAGTGTTAATCACCAAGACAATGGGGAAAATGTCTCCAGGGCATGTGAGAGGTCTTCATAGCAGCCCCTCCCATCACAGACCCAGCGGCCTAGGAGGTAAAAATGATTTCATGGGCCAGTCCCAGGGCCTCCCTGCTCTTTGCAACCTAGAGACTTGGTGCTCTGCATCCCAGCAGCTCCAGCCATGGCTAAAAGGGGAAATCTTTACGTAGATTTCAGAGGATGTATGGAAACACCTGGATGTCCAGACAGAAGTTTGCTGCAGAGGTGGAGCCCTCATGAAACCTCTGCTAGGGCAGTGCGGAATGGAAATGTGGGGTTGAAGCTCCTACACAGAGTCCCCACTGGAGCACTGCCTAGCAGAGCTGTGAGAAAAGGACCACCATCCTCCAGACCCCAGACTGGTAGATCCACTGATAGCTTGCACTGTGCACCTGGAAAAGCTGCAGGCACTCAACACCAGCCCATAAAAGCTGCCAAGAGAGAGGCTGTATCCTGCAAAGCCACAGGGGCGGAGCCGCTCAAGACCATGGGAACCCACCTCTTGAATCAGTGTGACCTGGATGTGAGACATGGAGTCAAAGGAGATCATTTTGGAGCTTTAAAATTTGACTGCCCCACTGGATTTGGGACTTGCATGGGGCCTTTAGCTCCTTCGTTTGAACAATTTCTCGCATTTGGAATGGGAGTATTTTTATCCAATGCCCGTACCCCCATTGTATCTAGGAAGTAACTAGCTTTTTGATTTTACATGCTCATAGGTGGAAGGGATTTGCCTTGTCTTGGGTAAGATTTTGGACAGTGGACTTTTGAGTTAATGCCGAAATGAGTTAAGACTTTGAGGGACTGTTGGGAAGGCATGATTGGTTTTGAAATGTGAGGACATGAGATTTGAGGGGGGCAGGGTGGAATGATATGGTTTGGCTCTGCCCCCACCCAAATCTTATCTTAAATTTAGCTTCCATAATTCCCACGTGTTGTGGGAGGGACTTGGTGGGAGATAATTGAATCATGGGATGATTTCCCCCATACTGTTCTCATGGTAGTGAATAAGTCTCATGAGATCTAATGGTTTTATAAGGAGAAACCCCTTTCACTTGACTCTCATCTTCTCTTGTCTGCCACCATGTAAGACAAGCCTTTTGCCATGATTGTAAAGCCTCCCCAGCCATGTGGAACTGTGAGTCCATTAAACCTCTTTTTCTTTATAAATTACCCAGTCTCAGGTATGTCTTTAACAGCAGCATGAAAACAGACTAATATGACTGCCAAGACCATAATTCAGTATTTCACCATGTCATTCCTGGATTATTACAGCAGCAACATAGCTGTTCTGTGTCCTTGTCCTTTTTCCCCACTGCACTATGCTGTATATTGCAGTCAAAATAAGCCTTCTTGATATTCACCAGCATTCAACATCCACTTCAGTCCCTCAGGCATCTCACTGTTTGCCTTATATTCTGTGATCCTACTTTCATTCCTGCTTTACATCTTTTCTGTTTTACATCATTTCCTTGTCTCCAAACCCTATTTAATTACATTTTTTTAATTTTTATTATTTTTTGAGACAGAGTCTTGCACTGTCACCCAGGCTGGAGTGCAGTGGCACGATCTCAGCTCACTGCAAGCACCACCTCTCCCACCTCAGCCTCCCGAGTAGCTGGGACTACAGGCACCCACCACCACGCCCGGCTAATTTTGTTTTTGTATTTTTAGTAGAGTTGGGGTTTTACTGTGTTAGCCAGGATGGTCTTGATCTCCTGACTTTGTGATCTGCCCACCTTGACCTCCCAAAGTGCTGGGATTACAGGCGTGAGCCACTGCGCCCAGCCATTTAATTACATCTTAATCATTTTTGAAGCCATAGCTCAAGTACTCTGAAACATTTGTTAGCTACTGTAGTACACATTGACCTTTTCTTGACTTCATAGTGTGTAGTGAGTTCTGTACAATTTATCACTTAATCACTCTTATTTTTTTTCCAGTGCTGTTCTAATAAACAAGCTATTTGAAGGTGGGGACAACAATTTTGCATCTTTTTATTTTTCACCTAGTGGTAGTTACTAGTGAATATCTTTTTTTGTTTACTGCATTCTTAGAGGCACTTTTATTTTTTTCTACATATTGTTTCTGTATTTGATAACATAATGTAATTTTCTCCCAAAACAAGATATTAAACTGATGGTACACTTTACAGAATAAAGGACTTACAGCAATTGATACTTTTAAAAATTGCATTTGTGAAACTGAAGTAATCATTTGTTGAGAGTTTCAGTTTTCCCAATCCCATATCTTTCACTATGTACCTAGATTTAATAATGTGTGTTCCAAATGAAAGCCATTGTGTCCTTCATCTAAAAACCACTGAGCGGATGACTACTACATGGTTCAGCAACCTTTCGTGACTGAGTATACAACAGTAGTTAGGGTTTTATGGACTGGTTAGTTATTTTGTATTCCAGCCTAGTTCCCAAGAGATAAACTTGGAATTTTAAAGACCCCTTAACATTGAATTGGAGATGGCTTCTTTAAGTTTGGTCCTAGCAGAGGGTTTGAGCTAATTTTTTTTAGGAGACAAGACCCAAGGCTAAGGTAACTTGTTTGAGTTATCGCCAAAGCCTGAAGGTGGCAAAGGAAACCTGTCGGTGAGGGCAGATAAGGAAGGAGGTAGATTTATTTGGGAAGTATGGAAGGAATAGGACTAAAATAGGAAAACAACTGTGAGGGCCTGAAGTGTTTCAAATTCATACAAGTGGCTACCCTGGCTACTGATGTAGAGCTTTCTTTCCTTCCTTCCTTTTTGGGTGGGGGGTGCAGGGGTCCAAAGATCTTGCTTTTAAAGACCCTTTCAGCTTTAAAATTGTATTTTATATTGTGCTACTTGGTTACAGCAGTGGTTCTCAAATTATGACCCTATTAGCACCACCTGGGAACTTGTTAGAAATTTAAATTTGGGGGCTCCCCCAACCCAGAATTGCTATAACAGAAACTCTTGGGCTATGGTTAGCAGTGTTTGTTTTAACGAGTCTTCTGGGAGATTCTCATTCTCTAACTGAAACCGAAGTTTGAGAAACTACTGGATTAGAGGAGTCATCTTCTTAAAAACAAAACAAGCACTTTGGGAGGCCAAGGCAGGCGGATCATGAGGTCAGGAGATCAAGATCATCCTGGCTAACACGGTGAAACCCCGTCTCTACTAAAAATACAAAAAATTAACCAGGCATGGTGGCGAGCACCTGTAGTCCCAGCAACTCGGGAGGCTGAGGCAGGAGAATGGCGTGAACCTGGGAGGCGGAGCTCGCAGTGAGCCAAGATCCCGCCACTGCACTCCAACCTGGGCAACAGAGCGAGACTCCAACTCAAAAAAACAAAACAACAACAACAACAACAATTAGGCCAAAGTCTCATGTTGCAAAGTTATAGTATGGTAGTCCCCCATTATCTGCAGTTTCACTTTCTGAAGTTTCAGTTACTTGCAGTCAACCACAGACCAAAAATATTAAATGGAAAATACCAGAAAAAAAATTCGTGAGTTTTAAATTGCTCCCTAGTCTGAGTAGTGTGATGAAATCTTGTGCCATCCTGCTCCATCCTGTCCTTTAGTCACTTGATAGTCATCACAGTTAGGTGTATGGTAGTGCTATGTTCAAGTAACCCTTATTTTACTATGTATTATAATTACTTATTTTACTATTTATTCTATTTTGTTCTTATAATTAATCATTAGTTATTGTTTATCTCTTACTATGCCTAATTTATAAATTAAGCTTTATTATAGGTATGTACAGGAAAAAACATAGTATATATAGGGTTCTGTACCATCTGTGGTTTCAGGCATCCACTGGGGGTACTGGAAGATATCCCTCGAGAATGAGGGGGGACTACTTTGTTTTCAATCATTCTTAAGTCCTCCAAGGTGGAATTCATAATTCCATAATTTTAATGTTTTTGAATATAATCCTACAGCCTCATTTTAAAAGTTTAAAGTATTGTAAGTATACACTTTTCCTCTAAACTAAAATCTTTAGTCTCAGTAATTGTGTATTAAATGAACTGATGAAAAAAATTAAACACATAGTGTTTAGTCATCATTATCTTCTTTTTTCTTTAGGGCACTTAGTGTCTTAATCATAGTTTTTTTAAGTTCCCAGTCTGATAATTCCAAAATCTGTCATATCTGAGTCTGGTTCTGATGCTTGGTTTGCTTCTTCAGTTGAATGAAGAAGATGGAACATAGTTCCATAGTTCATTTACATAGTTCAATTACATAATTCCATAGTTCAGTTCCATAGTTTAATTACAAAAGGTGTAACATAAGCATAACGGGAATATCAGAAGTGGAAGAAAGAAAGGAACAGAAGAAATATTTGAAGTAATAATAACTTGAGGATTTCCCAGAATTAATGACAAACACCAAATCCAGGAAGCTCAGAGGACACCAAGCATGGTAAATACCAAAAAAAAATATGCCTAGGCATATTTTACTCAGCCTGTAGAAAATTAGAGAAAATCTTGAAAGAAGCCAGAGAGAAAAAAACCACTGTACCTACAGAGGAATAAAGATAAGAATTATATCATATTTGAACTGAGAAAGCATGCAAGCAAGAAGAAAGTGCAGTGAAATATTGGTGTTGAAGAAAAAGAAAGTAAAACCACCAACCTAGAATTTTGTATCCAGCAAAATTATTCTTCAAAAGTGAAAGAGAAATAATGACTTTCTCAGAGAAACAAAACTTGGAATTTGTCACTAGTAGAACTGCCTTGCACAAAATGTGAAGAGGTCTTCAGAGAGAAGGAAAATGATAAATGTCAGCAATTCAGATCTATATAAAGGAAGAGTGAGAAGAAATAAATGAAAATAAAATAACACCTTTTATTTTTCTTATATTTACTTGATCTAATAGATAACACTTCAAAATAATAACGGTGTATTCATTGAGTATAGCTCATGGGTAAGCGAAATGAATAACAACAGTGTCATTCACTGCTGGGATGAAGGAATTGAGAATACTCTAAGGTACTTGCACTAATCGTGAAGCAGTATAGTGTTATTTGAAAGTGGACTTGGATTAGTCATAAATCTATATTGCAAACTCTAGAGCAACCAATAAAAAAAATTTGTTAATAAAGGAAGTGTAATTGGTTGCTAAGAGACTTGAGAATATGGAATCATATAAAATGCTCAAATTCAGAATGGAAGACAAAAGAGAAATGGAAACAACATGGGCAATGAATAGTAAAAAGTTAAAGATATGGTCCATATCAATTCAGTTATATCAGTAATCATTTCAAATGTGGATGTTTTAAATAACACCAATTAAAAGACTGTCAGAGTGGATAAAAAAACAAGACTCAACTATATGTTGTCTGCAAGTTTATCCTTTACAGTAACCAATTTCATTTTATCATTTAGTAACCAATTACTTGTAATATATTTCATGAACGTGTTGTAACACTGAAGTTGAGAACCTTTGCAAAATACTATAAGCCAGTGGGAAAGTGCTTAAATTACAGAGGTGAAGAGGAAATGGCCATATTTGGTGCCAGTGTTATGTATAAACCACTTAATTTTTCTACTTAGAATTAATTTTACAAGTAATTATTGAGCACTTCTTATGTGGATTCTGATATTTTTTAAAACAGCTTGATTGAGATAATTTACATACCAAAGAGTTTTTCCTGTATTAAATAGATTTGAGGAACCTCCAAATAGAAATCAAGCTCCCTTTTGTTCTTTGATGGTTGGCCACTCCCACTCCCATCCGAGTTTTGGGTGCTACCTTTCTTTGGGGCTGCAGTTTACTTTTGATGCCCTTCCTCAGTAAAGGGTTTCAGCTATTTATAGCTTTCATTATATTCATGGTAATAAGGAAATCATTGGGTACAAACTTGAAAAGTAGTGGGTAATTTACATCAGGGTCCCACTTTTATTAAATAGCAGGTCTTATCACAATGCTTAAGTATTTACAATTTTCTCTGTGTATTACTTTCTTATTCCATCTTTGCTTCTAGCCCATTTAAGCCTGGGTTTTCTTTCTCAGCTCCTTTTATCACTTTGTTCTGTTTCCTCCAGCTCTGCCTCTGAAATTAAGTGCCCAGTCTTTGGCTTCCTGAAAATGATGATCAGAGTTTCTTACTTAACAGTCTCCCTGAACTAATTTCCCCTAGGGTGTACTGTATCTGTTTGTCACTCTTTCCAAAGGTATTTCTTGCTTTTAATCCTTCTTTACGTGACTTCCCTCTGGGTAACTAGTAGGTATTCCTGTTGAATACCTACATTTGTATTTCCTTTTACTCTTTTAGTTAATCATGAATTCCCCACCTTTCCTGATAGTCACTATGATAGGTAGACTCTGTAGGTGGCCCCAAAATATTTGCATTGGTGTATTATTACATCTACTTTAAAGCTTGTGTTTAATAAATATGGATTACATTTTTATCT
Organism: Gorilla gorilla gorilla; assembly: GCF_029281585.2. Taxonomy (NCBI): domain Eukaryota; kingdom Metazoa; phylum Chordata; class Mammalia; order Primates; family Hominidae; genus Gorilla; species Gorilla gorilla. The sequence continues at coordinate 57,009,188 of NC_073240.2, read as the reverse complement.
AGTCTAAAGACACAAGATAATAGCCAATAAATTGTGAAAGGAAGTATTTCCTCAACACTTCTGTAGTACAGAGTGTTTGTAGTGGAAAATTCAGAACCTCCTATTTTGTCTCCCTGTCTTTTGTTGCTCCTTGAATTTTTCTCCATCCCCTTTCTGTTTTCTTGTTTTTCCTCTCTTGTTCTTACCCTTTTCCCGTCCTCTTTTTATCTTTTTTCTCTGTCTTCCACTTCCTCTCCCATCATAAAAGAAAATAGTTATTCATACAATTTATAAAAATATTGTGTCTGCTTTTCTTAACATTTAGAATCTGAGAAGTTAACAGCTTTTTATTAAGTTGTTTCAAAGTTTAATTAGGTTGTTTAAGAAAATATGTGATTAGCCTTTGATATAAAAATATTATTACAAAATCATTTAATAATGTCCTATAGAGAAGATGTGAGTCAGCAAGCAGGTTTATAGAAGGAAACGGTTATGCTAGATTGTTTACTTGCTTGTAGTCTCCAGATATAACGATACCAAATTTCAACCTGTTGCAGGCACCTGTTGAAGGCAGAGAGGAATTAAGCTAGAAAGACATTTTGGAGTTCCTAACTTCTAAAGTGAGATGTGATTGGGATTCCTGACTTCTAAAGTGAGATGTGAAATGTTGTGAATTACCTACATTTTCAGCCTATTTGGAGAGAAGTACGATTTATGTCTTGCTTTAAATAATAGAATAAAATCCCTATAATTGTTTAAAATCAGTTTTTAAGTAAGTTGGAGTGCATATTCCAGCACTGGCAGTGCAGTATAAACAATGGAGAGGTAGCTCAGACAGGGCTCTCCATAATGAAGACAATGACCCATGAGGGACTGTAACTGAAACCCAGCAAGAGAAATCCAGTTTTATAAGAAATTGTTTTGGGATGTCAGTTGTACAGTGTTTGTTACTTGTTTATATAGCTGAGGTTACATGTGTTAATCTTTGCTATGACTTAAAAGAGATAAATGGGCTCTGGAGTAATTGTGGCAGATTAAAAAACAAAACAATTATATTTTAGACCAGCATATTTTGGCTGTTTTGGACTACAGTTGTTCATCCCTTGAGTTCCAAATGTAAAAATGTTACATTCAGTAATATCTAATTGTGAAATCTTGTTTGTTACTGCCATTCTTGTTCTTTTTTTATTCAGAATCTTAAGTAGTATTTTTGTTATAATACTAATACAAATCAGTGATAAAGAAGGCATCAACAAATCAGCAGGAGGATTATTTAAGAAATGGTATTAGTGCAGTTGGTTAGCTGTTTAAACAGGCAGAGAGAGAGAATAAATTAGCCTCAACCCCTAGCAGTTATCACCAGAATTCCAGATGAATACATAGTTAAATGCAAACAACAGTGGGATGATTTTCAAAAAGTAGGACAAAATAGAAATGAACTTCTCATAGAATGAAAAATTTTCTCTATTAAGTAGAAGACATCTCAGAACAAACAAGTGAAAATAGAAGTTACTACTTATAATGAAAACCCCCAAAAAAACTTAGGTGTTTTTTTCACTTATACCGAATCCCTATTAAAAGACAGGACAGAGGAAAATGTGAATGGTTATGTAGTCATTAAAATGTTTAACGAGTTCATGTAACTACGTTAGTAAATTCTTTAGTTAAAATATTAGTGGGGTTAAAAAATGCCATATAGTTAATACTTTACGTGTATTTTTACGTTAATACTTTACGTGTATATTTGGGTGTGTGTGTGTGTGTGTGTGTGTGCGCAGTTCTCTATATTAACTATTACATTAAAAATACTTACTTTAAAATTGCTTGCTTACAGAATTAAAATACTTCATAATTTCTTTCCAGCTTGAGTTTTCAGCTTATCTTCTCTATCCTCCTTTCCCTTACACACGGTTCCCTTACCAGGACTGGCACCGTTCATTTTACAAAATTTTACAAAAATTTTAATGTGAATGCCTTCAACTTGTTCCATTTTACTACATGGCCCACCACATCTTATTTATATTAGGTCCAGCTGCATCACACATTTATGTTATTTGCCTGAAGGTTATCCTTGCTTTGAGACCCATGCCTGATAGTTATGGAGGAACTTGGAGTACTTGTTGTCCTCTTAAAAATGTGTCTTACAGTTTTCCATCTCTTTCTTTAGCTTTGGTTGTACCCTTTAACAGTAATGCTTCCCTTTTCCCTCTGCATGTAGAAAAACATCTTTCAAGACCATGATAAATGCTACCTCAGTTTACTTTATACTTTCGACTGTTTTGTTTTGTTTTTTTCCCCCCATTTAACCTTGTACTTCCATTATGGCATTTATCATAGTTTGCATGTACCACATTTTTAAACCATGTATGCCTTTCTCTTCCACTAGATGTTGAGCCCCTGATGGGCAACAATTGTATTTGTTCATCTTTCTGTCTACCACAGTGCTGTGTTACAAATATTTATGGTCTTAACTTGATTTAAATAATAACTTGTCACAGTTTAAATCACTAGTGAGAAAGGTATTTTAATCCATTTTTACCCATAACACATTTCTTCTTGTTTGATGTGTAATCTTAACACACTGTATTTTATTTTTTAAAAGGACATTTATTTTTTACATATTAAAAGCAGACCAGGTGTGGTGGCTCACACCTGTAATCCCAGCACTTTGGGAGGCTGAGGTAGGCAGATTGCTTGAGTCCATGAGTTCATGAACAGCCTGGGCAACATGATGAAATCTTGTCTCTACCAAAACAAAAGAAACAAACAAACAAAAAACCAGCCAGGTGTGGTGGTGTATGCCTGTAGTCCTAGCTACTCAGGAGGCTGAGGTGGGAGGATCACCCGAAACTGGGAGGTTGAGGCTGCAGTGAACCATGATCATGCCACTGCACTCCAGCCCGGGTGATAGAGTGATCCCTTTCTCAAAACCCATGGACACAACACACACACACACACACACACACACACACACACACACACACACACAGCAAAAGCATACTCATTACAGAGAAAAATTTAAAGCATAAAATAATGTTTTCATCATCTACATGACATCTACATTTTTCTTTTGATTTATTTTTTTTCTTTACGTAGTTATTTGTTCTGGTGTAGTCTAAACGATGTATATTTTTTCTTAATATTCATATAATCATTCATTCAGCAAATGTTAATTAAGGACTAATGATCAGGCAGATACTCTTTTAGAACTCTAGGGCTATAGCAGTAAACAAAATAGTCAAAAATACTTGCTTTTTTAAAGTTTATATTGTAGTATAGGCAGACATAACAAACAATAAGTAAAAATATATGTGTTCTGTGATAAGATAGTAAATTCTATGAAGAAAAGGAGGAGAATAGGTAGTATGTATGTCAGGAAGAGGATTAAAGTTTTAAATAGGTTGGTTGATCAGAAGATCACCAGCAAGGTGACATTTGAATAAAGACCTGAATTATGGAGTGAGCTGTGTGAGTATCTGAAGACAAAGCATTTATTTATAGTGGTGGAACCTAAATGTTCAACAAAAAAAAAGACTGCTTATTATTTTTAAATTACGCCAGGATTTTACTGTATAGCTGTAAAAAGATTCTGTTGTTTATGTATAATGTCTTGAGAAAATGCCCACCATGCAATGCTAAATGGGAAAAGAAAACTAGATTTATCCTAATTTTAAAAAAGATTTTATATACGTATGTTACAAATATATAAGTAGAAGAAAATATACCCGAAGTAAACAGATGCTCTTTGTAGGGCTTGGTTTTTTAATTTCTTGAAAAATTGTTCATTTTTTCAGTTTTCTTGATGAGTATGTATTAAACTTTAAAAGTATATAAAAATTAATTTTGATACATTTTAACTTCCAGGACCAGCCTTAATGGGGTAATGGGTGTTAAACTTACCCTCCCTCCATGATCAACTGTAAAAGTGGATAAAAGACATGAAGCAACTGGGTTTTATTTGGCATTAGGTAGCCAACCATAGGGCTATGATCCTTAGGAGAAGGGAAATCCAATAGGTAAGCTCACCCTGGCTATTCAAGCTGTAGCTGAGGGAAATAATGCCCAAATAGAGACTAGAGGTTTAGTAGGATAAAGGAAACAGTGATTGGAGTGCATGGCTGCTGAAGCAGTTGGATTTGTAAGGCTTCTGCTGGAAGGAAGAGACCTGCTTAGAGAAGCTTCAGAAACCTTTATGGGGATCATTCTGAATCTTTAACTGAATGCCAAACTCCACGTGTGCAGGGCCAGTCTCTTCTAAGAACAACTGTTGGGGCCTGTAGTCAAAAGGAGGTTCTGGAGATTACACAGTGCTGAAAGACATAATTTCAAACAGCTAAATTGGAGAGGTCTCGCTCAGCACCTTGGGCATTAATTAAGACTTCAGGATGTCTATAGCATAAAGACTAGGGCTACTTTACCCATAGAGTAAGAATTATTTTAGATCAATTCTAGCAAAGCATAAAGCTAACCTTTAAAAATACTAGGTTAAGCTGCCACTAAATAACTTCATGCAAAAACAAAACATACTTTAAAAGAATTCCAAATGTTCCACAACATAGTACCGACAATGACCAGCTGTATAAAAAATTACTAAACAAATGAAGAAGCAGGGAACTATAGGGAAAAAAATAGAAATAGACCCAGAGATGACAGAGACATGGAATTAGCAGCCAACTATTTTATATTGTCTCTGGTAAAGAGGCTCAAAGATTTAAAGGAAAAGATGGACAGTATCCATGCACAGATAGAGAATATCAGCCAAAGTAGAGCTCTAAATAAGAATCAAATGGAAAACCTAAAACAAAAAATTTAATATCTGAAATGAAAAATTCACTGAATATGCTAAAAGACAGATTGGAAACTACAAAAGAAAACTTCACTGAAGTTAACTACAGAGAGGAAAAAGAAATGAACAAGTCTCTGTGACTCGTGGGCCAATATATGTGTAATTGGAGTCCCAGAAGAATAGATACTGGAGCAGAAAAATAATTTGAAGATATGATTATTGAAAGATTTATGAATTTGAAGAAAACCCACATATCAGTGGAGGTCGGCAAACACCAATCCCAGTAATCACAAAAGAAATCATAGTAGCACAACAAGTACAATTACTTAAAACTAAAAATAAAGAGAACATCTTAAAGACAGCCAGAGGGGCAGGAATGGGGAAGATACGTGATATACATAGGGAAACAACAGCAACGAAGACCACCTTCTCATCAGAAATAATGGAGGCTAGAAGACAATGGAACCTTTTAAGTGCTGAAAGAAAAAGTTGTCAATCTGGAAATTTAAATCAAACAAAAATATATTTCTGAAATGTAAACAAAATAGACATTTTGAGATGAGCAAAAGCTAAAAGAATTCATCACCATCAGACTTTCACTGTAAATAATGCTAAAATAAGTCCTTCAGTCTCAAGGAAACTGATGCCAGTCAGAAACTCAGATCAAATGAAGCGGTGAAGAGAACCAGAATTGATCTCTCTGTAGGAGAATATAAATGACTTTTTTAAAGTACTTATTTTCTGTGAAAGGCAGTTTTTTGTTTAATGCAAAAATGTTAACAATGTTTATATCATGTAGAAGTAAAAGATTGTGAAACAGCACAGAGAACAGTAGTAAGACAGATTGAATTGCACTGTTGTAAGATGATGAACTTATAATATTAAGTGAAGGTAGACTGTGATAGATTAAGGATATATATTGTAATCCCTAGAGCAATTGTCAAAGTGGTACAGGTAAAAAGCCAATAGAGGTGATAAAATGGAATACTAAAAAATATCAGATGAATAATAAAGAAGACAGGAAATGAGGAACAGTGGAACAGAATGAATAAAAAACAAGACCATTAACTTAATCATTAATAATTACTTTAAATGGGTTAAACATTATGATTATGAGGCAGAGATTTTCAGACTAGATAAAAGAGCAAGCTCCAACTATATACTGTCTACAAGAGATATACTTTAAAGTGTATTTTATATTTAAATATAGAGACTTGGAATAAATATAACCTAAGAATACAGCTTACTAGGGAAGTGAAAGATCTGTACAACAAGAATTACAAAACACTGCTGAACGAAATCATAGGTGACACAAATGGAAAAACACATTCCATGCTCATGTATAGGAAGAATTAATGTTTTTTAAAAGGCCATACTGCCCAAGGCATTTTACTGATTCAGTGCTATTTGTATCAAACTACCAGTGAAATTCTTCACAGAATTAGAAAAAACTTAAAATTTATATGGACCTAAAAAAGAGCCTGAATAGCCAAGGCAATCCTAAACAAAATGAACAAAGCGGGAGGCATCACATTAACCTAACTTCAAACTATTGTGTAATACAAGGCTACAGTAACCAAAACAGCATGGTACTGGCACAGAAACAAATAGACCAATGGAACCAGAATAGAGAGTCAAGACATAAAGCCATACACCTGAAACCATCTGATCTTTGACAAAGTCTACAAAAACAAGCAATGAGAAAAGGACTCCCTATTCAATAAATGTTGCTAGGATAAACTGGCTAGCCATATGCAGAGAATTGAAACTGGACCCATTTCCTTATATCATATACAAAAATCAACTCAAGATGGAATAAAAACTTCCATGTAAAACCTAAAACTATAAAAACCCTGGAAGATGACCTGGGAAATAACATTCTGGTCATAGGACCCGGGAAAGGAAAGATTTGACAGAGGCCAAAAGCAGTTGCAACAAAAACTGACAAATGGGACTTAATTAAACTAAAGAACCTCTGCACAGCAGAAGAAACTGTCAACAGAGTAAACAGACAACCTATAGAATGGGAGAAAATATTTGCAAACTATGCATCTGACAAAGGTCTAATATCCAGAATCTGTAAGGAACTTAAGCAGAAAAAAAAAAACCATTTGGCTAGGTGCGGTGGCTCCCGCTGTAATCCCAACACTTTGAGAGGCCGAGGCAGGTGGATCACCTGACATCAGGAGTTCGAGACCAGCCTGTCCAACATGATGAAATCCCATCTCTACTAAAAATACAAAAAATTAGCTGGGCATGGTGGCAGGCACCTGTAATCCTAGCTACTTGGGAGGCTGAGGCAGAAGAATCACTTGAACCCAGGAGGCAGAGGTTGCAGTGAGCCGAGATCACGCCACTGCATTTCAGCCTGGGCAACAGGAGCAAAACTCTGTCTCAAAAAAATAAATAAATAAAATGAAATAAAATAAAAACCATTAAAAAGTGGGATATGAACAGATGCTTGTTAAAAGAAGACATTCACATGGCCAACAAGCATATGAAAAGATGCTGAACATCACTAATCATTAGAGAAATGCAAATCAAAACCATCTAGTCAGAATGGCTGTTATTAAAAAGTCAAAAAAAAAAGGTTATGCTTCCTGGTCAGGGAACAACAGAAAGATGCTGGTGAGGCTGTCAAGAAAAGGAAATGCTTATATACTGCTAGTGGAAGTATAAATTAGTTCAGCCGCTGTGGAAAGCATTTTGGAGATTTCTCAAAGAACTGTAAATGGAACTACCATATGACCCAGCAATCCCATTATTGGGTATATACCCAAAGAGATAGAAATCATTCTACCCTAAAGACACATGTACACACATATTTTCACTGCAGCACTATTCACAATAGCAAAGACATGGAATCAACCTAAATGACAATCCATGGTAGACTGGATAAAGAAAATATGGTAAACATACACTATGGAATACTACACAGCCATAATAAAGAATGAGATTATGTCCTTTGCAGCGACGTGGATGTAGCTGGAAGTCATTATCCTAAGCACACTAATGCAGGAAGAGAAAATTAAATACTGCATGTTCTCACTCATAAGTGGGAGCTAAACATTGAGAACACATGGACACAAAGAAGAGAACAACAGACACTAGGTCCTACATGAGGGTGGAGGGTAAGGGTTAAAAAAGCTACCTATCAGGTACTATGCTTATTGCCTAGGTAACAAAATAATCTGTACACCAAATCCCTGTGACATAGCAATTTACCTATATAACAGACCTGTACGTGTACCCCTGAATCTAAAATAAAAGTTAAAAAAAGATTTAGAATAAATATAAAAGGATGGAAAAAACATGTACTAAGCAAACACTAACCATTAGAAAGCTGGAGTGGCTCTATTAATACCAGACAAAATAGTCTTCAGGATAAAGATTATTGCCAGTGATAAAGTGGATGTATCTTGATGATAAAGGTACCAGTCATCAGAAAAACATAAAATCCTAAATATTTATTTATATCTAATATTGGAGTGTCAATGTATATGAAGTAAGAACTGATTTAACTAAAGGGAGAAGTAAAAGTTAATTTTGTAGTCTTGTCAGTTAATTAAGAAATTATTACACTTTAACTTTTTATAATAAACCCCAGAAGGTATGAATGTTTGTATGTTGTCACTCTTTTTCTCCCAGTGTCATCCTGCTCACTACTTTTTTATCTAATTTGATTCCTTCACTCATTTCCATTTGTTTATTCACTGTTGTAATATACATTTATTCTCTGTGCAATTTGATCTCTCTGTTATCTGATATTGGTGTGTAGTGGGAATTGTAGGTTTGTAATAAGACAGACATGGATTTCAGTCCTGGTTTCATTTCTAGATTTGTATTTGTACCTCATTTTGCAAGTAGTGTACATAAAGCACAATGTATTGGCACTCAATACATGATACCATTATTATTTGAGAGAGTTTTTTTGCTTGGTTTGGATGGAGGTGATTATCGCCTTCTTTGTTGCTCACTACACATGCTGTTAAAGTTGGCTTTCTGCTTTTCCTAATAGAATAACTACTGCCATGCCTCCTCACCTCTAGAGGCCTAGATGCCATACAGCAAGCAGTCCCTCTGTATCTATGGGGAATTGGTTCCAGGACCCCCATAGATAACAAAACCAGGGATGTTCAAATTCCTTATGTAAAATGACATAATATTTGCATGTAACTACATACATTCTTCTATATACTTTAAATTGTTTCTAGGCTGGGTGTGGTGGCTCACGCCTGTAATCCCAGCGCTTTGGGAGGCTGAGGCGGGCGGATCACCTGAGGTCAGGAGTTCAAGACCAGTCTGGCCAACGTGGTGAAACCCCATCTCCACTAAAAATACAAAACATTACTTGGGCATGGTGGCGGGAGGCTGAGGCAGGAGAATTGCTTGAACCCGGGAGGCAGAGGTTGCAGTGAGCCGAGATCGCACCGTTGCACTCCAGCCTGGGCAACAAGAGCGAGACTCCGTCTCAAAACAAACAAACAAAAAAAATCATTTCTAAATTACTTGTAATACCTAATACAATGTAAATGCTGTGCAAATCATTTTTATACTATATTGTTAGGGAATGATGACCCAAAAAAAGTTTGTGTGTGTTCAGTACAGGCACAACCATCTCTTTTTTTCCCCCTGAGTGTTTTCAATTTGTGGTTGGTTGAATCCATGGATGCAGAATTTACAGATAGAGCTGACTATATCCTTACATAATGCTCGCTGGGTTTTCGCCAGTCTCCCAGGTGGAGAACTAATAAAAATCAAAGGTAAAACACGACAGATTGGCTCGATTGAGTGAAAGAATGTGGATTACTGTCATTTCATGAGTTATTTAGCATTTATGCCTGAATATGTTGCTACCAAATAACAGCTATGCATATCATTAAAACTGTGTACAATTAAAGCTATAATTAAATAAATTGTACATATCATGCACTTCAGCTAATGTGTAGTCAGACTTCATAACTAGTACTCAAGTTGTATGGATACTGACTCATAAGTTAAAACATTTAGTGGAAAAGATGCCCATGTATTATGAAGGATATAAAGTCTATAAAGTCTATATAAAGTCTATAAAGTGTATGTTTTATAATAGTACATGCATTCCTTTATGACATCAAGAGAAAGCAGTCACACAAATTCAGAGTATGTGACATTCTCGAGACAACTGTCCTGGGCTCTTCAGAAAGGGAGTATTGTAGAAAAAAAAAAAAAAGATGTAACAGCCCCTTACAGTGTATGAACCTAGATTTGATCTGGTTCTAGGGGTGAAAGCTCTGTTAGACATTCTTGAGATAATTAGGGAAAATGCGAAAGTGGACTACATGGTATATTGTGGAATTATTGTTAATGTTTTTAGATGGCATAATGGAATTGTTATTTAGGAGATATTGCTTATTCTTAGTAGATACATTTGTCTTCTTATTCTTAGGAGATGTCAGGCATTGTAATGTATACAACTATTAAAATAGTGCAGCAAAATGAATGTATTATAGTACATATGTGTCTATATAGAAAGAAAATAAATTTGACAATGGTCAATATAGGTGAAGCATATAGTTTTTGGTTGTACTATTCTTTCTAATTTTTTTTGTTTTAACCATTTTTATGTTAATAAATTGTTGGAAAATACCTGCAAATACTTGGCAATTAAAAATATACCTCCAAAGAATATCCGTAGAGCCACGCATGGTGGTGTGTGCCTGTAATTCTTGCTACTCTATAGGCTGACAGGAGGATCACTTGAGCCCAGGAATTTGAGACCAGTCTGGGCAACATAGCGAGACCCTATCTATATTTTTTAAAAAAGAAAGAAGAAATCATGACAAAAATTAGAAAATGTAGAAAATTTGATGATAATGAAAAGATTCCACATCAGAACTTGTAGTTGTAGCTAATTGATATTTATAAATTTGTGATTTAACTGGCTTGTACTTGGGGGGAAAGTTGAAAATTAATGAGTTAAGCTTTGAATTTTAGATAAAAAATGAACAGAATTAACCTAAAGAAGGTAAGAGGTAGAAATTGATTAAATAGAAAATTAAAGTATGATAGGGTCAGTAGCATCTAATTTGGTTTCTTTGCAAACTCGTATTAAATGTTCCAGGGTCAGAAATGACAGATCAAGAAAAAAGTAGGTGCAAATAATATTAGGAATAAAAATGAGTCATAACTATGGATGCAGCAGAGGTGAAAATAAGAATATTATAAGCAACTTGGTGCCAATAAATTTTAAAGCTTGAATACAATGGATACATTCTAAGAATACTTTAAATTACTTCAGTATTAGAAAACTTAATTGCCCTTTAACCATTAAGGAAATGGAGTTAGTTCTTTAAAAATTGCCAACAAAGAAAATACCAAATCGCCATAGTTTTGTAAGTGAAATCTACCCAAGATTCTAGGAACAAATAATTCTAATCTTCTACAAACTCAGAACTTAGGAAGGAATTCTCTGTGGTAGTTAAAAAATATGTTTACAATCTCTTGATATTTTGGAGCCCTGTTCCCCTTGCCTTGAGTGTGGGCTGGACCTAATCATGCAATTCTAACAGAAGAAAAGCAGACATGGTGGTGTGGGACTTCAGAACATAATTCATAAAAGGCACTGCAGCTCCATTTTCACTCTCTTGAATTGTTTGTTCTGGCAGAAGGCAGCCACCACATCATGAGGTAAGAAGCCCACAGAGAGGCTCTTGTGATGAGAGGTATAAGGCCTCCTGCAGTGTGAGTGATCCATCTTGGAAATGATAATGCAGTTCCTGCTGATATCCTGACTGAAACCTCAGGATAGACTGTTAAAGACAGAACCCACCCACCTCAGTGACTCCTAAGTTTCTGACACAGAAACTGTTAGATAAAAAATGTTTGTTTAAACCATTACGTTTTTGAGTAGTTTATTATACAGCAATAAATAGCAAATATACATTCCTACTCATTTTGTGAGGCTGGTATAATCTTGGTATCCAAATAGAATATAAGAATGACCTTTAATTTTACTAACCCACTCATAAACATAGGAACAGAAAATCTAAGACAAAAATCAGCAAATTGAAGCCACAAATGTATAAAAATGGTAATAACATCCTAGCCAGCTTGAGTCTGTTACAGGAGGGCAGTCGGTTCATTAGAAAATCTGTTCATATAATTTACCACATTAACAGATGAGGGAAGTCAAGTTATTTGATTATCTAAATTGACGCAGGAAAATAAATAACATTGAATATCTGTTTTATGATAAAACACTTAGCAAGTTAGGAACAGAAGGGGACTTCTTTAACTTGATGAATGGTATCTATAGACTACAATAGATTTAACAGTCAGCCCTCTGTATCTGTGGGTTCAACCAACTGGATTTGAAAAAAGAAATATAAAATGATACAATAATAATACAGATTTTAAAAACATGATACAGCTATTTACATAGCACTTACATTGTATTGATTACAAGGAATCTGGAGATGATTTAACATACATGAAGGTGTGCATAGGTTATATGCAAATACTGTGCCATTTGATAAAAGAGATGTAAGCATCTGCAGATCATGGTATCCATGGGAGTCATAGAACTAGTACCTTGATACCCACCAAGGGACAATTGTACATATTAGTGAAAAAGTTGTATTTAAAACACTGTCTTTAAAATTAGAAACAAGAAATGTACAGATTTCTTAGTATATTCAGAAGTTAAAAAAATGAGTAAAACTTAATAATTAGAAACTAACTTACCATACGTTAGTCTACATGGAAAACTCAATCTACACAGAATTATGAAGATAATGTAGCAAAAGTCATTTGCATTTCTGTATACAATAAAAATCGATAGTGTAATTAAACATTTTCAATAACAAGTAGGTTCTTGGAAATAAATGTAGCTATAGTTAGGTAAGACTTTATTATAGAAGTTTTTTTTTTTTTTTTTTTTTTTTTTGAGACAGAGTCTCGCTCTTTTGCCCAGGCCGGAGTGCAGTGGCGCGATCTCAGCTCACTGCAAGCTCCTCCTCCCGGGTTCACGCCATTCTCTGGCCTCAGCCTCCCAAGTAGCTGGGACTACAGGCGCCCGCCACTGCGCCCGGCTAATTTTTTGTATTTTTAGTAGAGGCGGTGTTTCACCGTGTTAACCAGGATGGTCTCGATCTCCTGACCTCGTGATCTGCCCACCTCGGCCTCCCAAAGTGCTGGGATTACAGGTGTGAGCCACCGCGCCTGACTTATTATAGGAGATTTTAAAACCTTATTGAAAGATTTTCAATAATGTAGGCATAAATAAATGGAGACATGTTCCATGTTCATTGAAATAAATATCACAGATTTTTGTATTTCTTAATATATTTATAAATTCAATGAAATTTTAATCAAAATATTTTTCAAAAAACCTGACAGTCTGATTTTAAGCTTTTGGTGGAAGAAAAAATGGCCTAGAATAGCCAAAGTGCTCCTAAAGAAGAAGGACAAAGTTAGGAACTTGCCATACCAAATGCCAAGAGTTACTATAATTACAGTATTTATGGCGGTTTGGTATTTGCACATGGTTAAATAACTGGAGGTGAGGGAAAAGAATTGAGCCTAGAAAAAAACTCATGCATGATGGATACTTGATATAAGACAGAGGTGAGCTTTCAGATAATGGCAGCAATGGGCTATTTAATGGTGCTAAGATCATGGGCTATCAATATAGAAAAAAAGTGAAATGGATCCAAGTTTACCCCTTGATCCACAATCAATTGTAGGTGACAAAGATTGTAAAAGAAAATCTTAAAAAATACTAGAATAAAATATATACTTGTTTTTACAGGACAAAAGATAGAGTAGGGAGGGATACAAATGCACATATCAGGAAGGAAATGATTACATATGTATGTTTAATTTTTTCTAATTGAACTTTTTATTTTGGGATAATTGTTGATTCACATCTAGTCATAAGAAATAATATAAAGACAGATCATGTGTACCCTTTATTACCCAGTCCCCCAGTGGTGTCATCTTGCAAATCTGTAGCGTCATACACTGTCACAACCAAAACATTGATACGGTCAAGACAGAACGTTTTTGTCACTGCAAGTATCCCTCATGGTATCCTTCTATATCCCTACCCACTTCTTACCTTTCACCCTCAACTATTGGCAGTCACTAATCTGTTCCCCCATTTCTAAAGCTTTTGTCACTTCAAGAATGTTATGTAGATAGGATCATAAGTCATCTTTTGGGATGGGCTTTTTTCACTCAGCATAATTCACTGGGTATTCATCCGGATTGTTCTAGTTATCAATAATTTATTCCTCTTTATTATGGAAGAGTACTTCATGATATGGTTATATCACAGTTTAACCATTCTCCCATTGTAGGATATATGGATTGATTCCAGTTTTGGGCCCTTATGAGTAAAGCTGCTGTAGACATTTATGTACAGGTTTTTATGTGAACATAATCTGCATTTCTCTGGGATAAATGGAGAAATGTACAAATGTACTGTACCAAGGAGTACAATTGCTTGGTCATATGGTAGTTGCAAGTTTAATTTCCTAAAGGATAGCAAAACTTTTCCAGAATGTCTGTACCATGTTACATTCCCACAGACAATGTCTGAGTGATCCAGTTTTTCAATATCCTTGCCAGTATTTGGCACTGACACTCTCTAATAGCTGTTCTTATAGGTTTATAGTATACAGTGATATCTCATTGTGGTTGTATTTGTATTTCCCTAATGGCTAATGATGTTAAATATCTTTTCATGTGTTGTTTACCATTTATACAAACATCTGTACTATTTGTGTATACTCTTTGGTGATATATTTTTTCAGGTATTTTGCATACATTCTAATTTGATTGCTTTTTTTGCTGTTGAGTTTTGAGAGTATTTTTAACATACTCTATTTTTAACATATCTCTTTGTTGGATATACGTATGAAATTTTTTTTACACTAAAGCTTGTCTTCTTTAATTACCTTTTTTTAAAAAATAAACTTTATTTCTTAGAGCAGTTTCAGATTCACACAAAAAAAGAACCAGAAGATACAGAATTTCCCATACATTCTCTGCCCTCAACATGCATAGCCTCCCCATTATCAACATCCTACATTAGAGTGGTACAGTTGTTAAAACTGGTTTACCTTCATTGACACAGTATTACCCACAGTCCATAATTTACATTAAGCTTCACTCCGGGTGTTATATATTCTATGGGTTTGGTCAGATATATAATGACATGTATCCACCATTAAAGTATCATAAAGAGTAGGTTTACTACCCTAAAAGTCCTCTGTGCTCTGACTATACATTCTTCCCTCCCCTCTAACCCTTGGCAACCCCTGATCTTTGTACTGTCTCTGTAGTTTTGCTTTTTCCCTGCATGTCAATAGTTGTAATCACACAGTATGTACCCTTTTTATATTTGCTTCTTTCACTTAGTGTAGTATGCATTTCAGTTTCTTTAATGTCTTTTCATGTCTTGTATAGCTAATTTCTTTTTAGCACTGAATAATATTCCATTAATAGATATACCACTGTTTATCCATTCACCTACCGATGACATTTGTGTTGCTTCCAAATTTTGACTGTTACAAATAAATCTACTAAAAACGTGTACCAGTTTTCGTATGAATGTATTTTTTTCTCCTTTGAGTAAATTTCATGGAGTGCAATTGCTGGGTCATAGGGTAGGAATCTATTTAGTTTTGTGAGAAACTGCCAAAATGTCTTCCATTTTGCATCCCCACCAGCAGTGAATGCGAGCTCTGGTTGATCCACATCCTTGTCAGGATTTGGTGGTGTCAGTATTTTGGATTTTGGCCATTTTAATAGGTATGTTTAGTATCTCATTGGTGTTTTAGTTTGCATTTTCCTGATGACACATGATATGGAGCATCTCTTCATGTGCTAATTTGCCATCTGTACATCTTCGGTGAAGTATCTATTCAGGTCTTTGTCCCATTTTTTAATGGGGTTGATTATAAGAATCTTTCTGTATTTTGGGTAAGTCTTTTATCTGATGTGTCTTTTGTAAATATTTTTTTCTCCATCTGTAGCTCAACTTTCTTTTCTCTTGGCAGTGTCTTCTGCAAAACAGAAATTTTTAATTGTAATGAAGTCCAGCTTATCAATGCTTTCTTTTATGGATAGTGCATTTGGTGTTATATCTAGAAAGTCACAAACACAAGGTCGTCTAGTTTTTTTTCTATGTTGTGTTCTAGGATAAAGTTTTGCATTTTACATGTAGATCTGTAATCCATTTGAGTTAATTTTTGTGATGAGTGTATGATCTGTCTGTAGTGTTTTTGTTTGTTTTGTTTTTGCATATGGATATTCACTTCTAGCACTATTTGTTGAAAAGACTGTTTTTTCTTTGTTGTATTGCCTTTGCTCCTGTGTCAAAGATCAGTTGGCTGTATTTCTGTGACTCTTCTGAAAAGGACTGTAGAGGATTGATATACTTTCTTTTTTAAATGTTTGGTAGAACTTACCAGTGAACCCATCCAGACCCTTTGCTTTTGGTTTGGAAAGATTATTAATTATTGATTCATTTTCTTTAACAGCTATAGCCCTTTTCACATTTTCCATTTCTTTTCTAATTTTGCAGATTGTGTCACCCAGGAACTAGTTCATTTGATGTATGTTATTACATTTGTTGGCATAGAATTGTTCATGTAATTCCTTTATTATCTTTTTAATGCCAGGGGATCTGTAGTGATGTCCCATCTTTGATTTCCAGCATTAGTAATCTGTGTATCTTTTTATTTTTTAAGCCTTCTTTTCCTAGTTTCCTACGATGGAAGCTTAGGTTATTGATTTTAGGTCTTCTTTTCTAATATATGTATTCAGTGCTATAAATTTCTTTCTAAGTACTGCTTTTGTGACATGTTGCGTTTTCATTTGAATTAAAGTATTTTACAGTTTCTCTCAAAATTTCTTCTTTGACTTATGCGTTATTTAGAAGTGCGTTGTTTAATTTCCACATATTTTGGAATTTTTCAGCTATCTTTGTTTATGATTTAATTCCTCTGTGGTCTGAGAGGAGATACTGTATAATTTCTATTTTTAAAAAAATTTGTTAAGATGTGTTTTAATGCCCAGAATATGATCTGTCTTGGTGAATGTTCCATGTGAGCTTGAGAAGAATGTGCTGTTTTTGGATGAAGTGCTCTATAAAAGTCCTTTATATCCCATTGGTGGTGGTGTTGAGTTCAACTGTGTCCTTCCTGATTTTGTACCAGTTGGACCTGTTCATTTCAGATAGAGGGGTATTGAACTCTTCAGAACTCTTCAAGTGTAATAGTCTATTCTGTTTCTCCTTGCAGTTCTCTCAGTTTTTGCCTTACATACTTTGAAGTTATATTATTAGGCTCATATACATTTAGGATTGTTACGTCTTCTTGAAGCATTCACCTGTTTATCACTATGTAATGCTCCCCTTGCTTTGAAGCCTGCCTTATCTGAAATTAATATGTTAACTCCTGCTTTCTTTTGACTAGTATTAGCATGACATATCTTTTTCCATCCATATACTTTTAATCTGTATGTATCCTTGTATTTAATAAAGTTGGCTTTTGTAGATGACATATAATTGGGTCTTATTTCTTGATCCACTCTGACAGTAGTGTCTTTCAATTGGTGCATTTAGACCATTGACATTCAAAGTAATTATTTATATAGTTGGATCAATATTTATCATATTTGTTATTTTCTATTTATCATCCTTGTTCTTTGTTTTTATTTTTGTCTTCTCTTTTTTGTTTTGCCTTTTGTGGTTTTGATTGAGCATTTTATTTGATTCTATTTTATCTCTTTTATTGGCATACTAGTTATATTTCTTTCTTTGCGTTTTTTAGTGTTTGCCCTAGAGTTTTCAGTATACATTTACGACTAATCCAGGTCCACTTTTAGTTAACGCTATACTGCTTCACAGGTACTGTGAATACATTATAATAACAAAATAATCCTAATTCCTGCCTCTGGTTTCTTATATTACTACTGTCATTAATTTTGTTTATATAGAAGCATATGTGTCTGTATAAAAGCATACATAATTCAGTACATTGTTCCTGTGATTGTTTTGAACAAATTATCTGTTGGATCAATTAAAAATAAGAAACATTTAAAACTTGATTTTACCTGCACTTTTTCCTTCTCTGATGCTTTTTCCTTATTTACACAGATTTGCGTTTTGACCTTTATTATTTTCCTTCTCTCTAAAGAATTCCTTTTACAGTTCTTGCAAGGCAAGTCTACTGGCAACAAATTCCCTCGATTTTTGTTTTTGTGAGAAAATATTTCTTCTTCACTTTTGAAAGAAAATTTTGCAGGTATTAGTATTCTAGGTTGGGTTTTTTTTTTTTTCTCTTGACACTCTTGAGTGTTTCACTCTACTCTCCTTCTTGCATGGTTTATGAGAATCAGATATAATTCTTATCTTGGCTCCTGTATAGGTATGGTATGTTTTTCCTCTAGCTTCTTTCAAGATTTTTTCATTATCTTTGATTTTCTGTAGTTTTGAGAATTACATGCCTAAGTATAGTTTTTTTGTTTGTTTTGTTTTGCTTTTGACATTTATGTTGGTTGACGTTCTCTGAGCTTCCTAGATCTGTGGTTTGGTGTCTGACATTAGTGTGGGGAAATTCTTTTGTCATTATTGTTTCAGAAATTTCACGTATTACTCTTTTTCCTATCCTTCTGGAATTTCCATTACACATATGTTACACCCTTTGTAGTTGTCCCACAGTTCTTGGATACTCTGTTCTGGGTTTTGTTTTCTTTTGTTTTTTCAGTCTTTTTTCTCCTTGCTTTTCAAATTTGGTGGCTTCTACCGAGTTAAACCTCAAGCTGAGATTCTAACCTCAGCTGTGTCCAGCCTACCATTAAGTCCATCAAAATTATACCTCATTTCTGGTAGTGTTTCTAATCTCTTGACGTTTCTTTTTAGTTCTTATAATTTCTGTCTATTTATTTATATTGCCCATCCGTTCTTGCAGTCTGTGTACTTTATCCATTAGAACCCTTAGCATCTTAATCATAATCATTTTAAATTCCTGGTCTGATAATTGCAACATCCCTGCCACATTGGACTATGTTTTTGCTGTTTGCTGTGCTCTTGAAACTGGATTTTGCCTTTTACTGCCTTATAACTTTTTCTTGATAACCAGGTGCGAGTTACTGAATAAAAGGATCTGCTGTAAATAGGCCTTTAGTAATGTGGTAGTAAGGTATGGGGGGGAGCATTCTATAATGTTATCTGGAGGTCTCAGTCTTTTGGAAAGCCTGTACCTCTGCCCTGTAAACTTCACAAGTGCTTCTCAGTCTCTCCAGTGCCCCCTTACTTGGAACAGGATGGCTAGACTGGTCTGGAGTTGGGTTTTGCCTTTTGCCCAGGTCAGTTATGCTCTGATAAAGCTCCAGCAGGATAGGCTCTGGTTGATTTAATTTCTCCTGAGGGTAGCGTTATTAGGAACAGAATGCTTTGGCATATTTCACAATGATTCCTTTTCTCCTTCCCTTGCCTAAGGCATGAAAGTTATCTCCAATATTCAGAGGAGGTTTTTCTTAAATATTCACTGGGAAAACCTGGTCAAGCTCTTGGAGGTAAAAGTGTGGAGATGCTTGATTACTGGATTTCCCTGGAGTTTATCTCAGACTTGTTCATTCTGAGCCTCTTGTAATTCATCAGTTATAGTTTGTTTCCCTCCTTTGGTACAGATTCTCATGGAGGTTTGTGGCTTGTGGGTTTCTGCTCCAGCAAGCTACAATTCTCTGCATTTTCCTATTGGTCTTTCCCATTTGGGGGGTTTGTGATTTGACCCCTGACCTTACCACTCTGACAAATCCTAAGAAGAGTTGTTGATTTTTCAGTTTTTTTCAGCTTTTTATCTTGTAGGGCTTAGTGTTGACTTACAGCTTCTTACATGCTGGACCAGAAACCAGAAGTCCTAGCTCTTTTTAAAAAATTAATCTGCTTAACAGTCTTTTGTAGAGCACAAGTCCAATTTATCAGTTTTTCTTTCTATGGATAATATGTTTGGTGCCAAGTCTAAGAACTTTGCTTTGCCCTAGATCTGAAAGAATTTATTGCTTTTTTTCTCAAATGTTTTGTATTTCTATGTTTTACGTTTAAGTCTGTGATCCATTTTGAGTTAATTTTTCTGTAAGGTATGAGGCTTAGCTTGATGTTAATTTTTTAAAAATTTGTTTTAGTTATAGTAAAATGCAACTAAGATAAAATTTACCACTTTAGTCATTTTTAAGAGTACAGTTCAGTAGCATTAAGTATAGTCACATTGATTGTAGCCATCAACACTAGCCATCCACAGAACTCTTTTCATCTTGCAGAATTGAAACTCTGTACCCATTAAACAATACCCCCTCATTTCCTTCTCCTTCTAGTCTCTGATACCCACAGTTCTACTTTCTATCTCAGAATTTCACTACTCTGGGTACCTCATGAAAGTGAAATCTTACAGTGTTTGTCTAGTTTGGGGTCTTTTTTAATTTTTAATTTGACATAGTTATTTTAATAGTACATGTATGTATTTATGGGTAACATGAGATATTTTGATACAGGAATGCAAAGTGTAATAATCACATCAGAGTAAATGGGGTATCCATCATCTCATGCATTTATCCTTTGTGTTACATACAGCCCAGTCATACTTTAGTGATTTTTAAATGTACAGTTATTTTTTACTGTAATCACCCTGTTGTGCTAGCAAATGCTAGGTCTTATTCTATTTTTTTTTGTAACTATTAACCATCCCCACTTCCCCACACCCCACCCCCAACCCCAACCTTCAAGCCTCTGGTAGCCATCCTTCTTCTCTCTCTCTCACTTTCTCCCCATGAATTCAGTTGTTTTAATTTTTACCTTCCACAAGTTAAGTGAGAACATGTACTGTTTTTTTTTTCTGTACATGGCTTATTTCACTTAAAATAATGACCTCTAGTTCCATCTATATTACTGCAATGACAGGATCTTGTTCTTTTTTATGGCTGAATAATACTCCATTGTGTATATGTACCACATTATCCATTCATCTGTTGATGGACACTTAGGTTGATTCCATATCTTGACCATTGTTAATAGTGCTGCAGTAAACATGGGAGTGCAGATATCTCTTTGACATACTGATTCCTTTCTTTGGGCTATATACCTAGCAGTGGGATTGCTGGATCATATGGAATCTCTATTTTTAGTTTTTTGAGGAGCCTCCAAACTATTCTCCATCATGATTGTGCACCAGCCACTGTGTCCCACTAACAGTGTATGTGGTTTCTCTTTTCTCCCCATCCTTGCCAGCATTTGTTATTGAGTGTTTTTCTGTGACTGGCTTATTTTACTTAGCATAATGTCTTCAAGATTCATTTATATTGTAGCATGCATCACAATGTTTTTCTTTTTTATGTCTGATGAATAATATTCTATTGTATATGTGTATCATTTTTTTTTGTCCATTTATCCATCAGTAGACACATGCATTGCTTCCACTTTTTGGTTATTGTGAATAGTGCTGCTCTCAACATTAGTGTACAAATGTCTGTTCTAGTCTGTGCATTTATTCTTTTTGATACATACTCAGAAGTGGAACTGCTGGATCATATGGTAATTTTAATATTTTGATGAACCACCATACTGTTTTCCATAACAGCTACACCATTTTCCATCGCTACCAGCAGTACACAAGGATTCCACTTCCTTCACATCTTTACTAACACTTGTTAATTTTCTGGGTTTTTATATATTTTTTATTTTTAGTAGTAGCTATCCTAATGGATGTGGGGTGGTATCTCTTTTTTTAACCTGTGAGTGTCTGATTGCTTTAGCACCATTTGTTGGAAAAGCTGTCTTTCCTCCATTTAATAACTTTCACTTCTGTCAAAACTCACTTGAGCATATTTGAGTGAGTTTATTTCCAGGTTCTTAGTCATGCTTCACTAATGTATGTTTCTGTCCCTCTGCTAATAGCAGGGTAGTGACTAGCTTCGTAAAATGAACTGGTGAGTTTTCTCTCATCTTCTGTTTTCTGTAAAGGAATGTGTAGAATTGGTGTTAGTTCTTAAATGTTTAGTAGAAATCTCTAGTGAAAACATCTGGGCATTTACATTCAATTTTAAAGTTTTGTTAGTCAAACTTGTGTCAACATAATGAGAGTGAAAGGGTAAAATCACTCTGGGAGGAGAAGTGAGAGAAGATAGTTGCAATATAACTGAAAGAAGATTAGTATTTGAGATAAAGACATTTTACAGATTTCTAAGAGAGAAACAAAATTTGGGCAAAAAGCATAATCAGGCATTTCATGGAAAGGAAATATGTTCAAAAACCTAGAGAAACTTATTCAGACTTGTTAGTTCTCAGGGAAAGGCAAATTAAGACAGCCTTTTCCTACCCACTGGAATTGGCAAAACTTGAGTTTCCTGCTACTGGCAATTACAGCTATCTGCTCTGAAAACTAAAGTGTTACTCACAACTTCATTTTATGTTCTCTCTCCTTTGGTGATGTAGAAAGAGCATTTAATTCAGACTAGGGATTTGGAGAAATTAGACAATATTTTTTGGAGTATGTGCTTTGTCTTACATTTTTGAAATGCTCTCCACAAGCCATAGAAAACTCTTCTTTCTTAGGGGAAAATACTCTTCTTTTGCCTTTATTGTCTTAGTAAATGCCTTTATAGGCATTCAGGTGCCTTTTGGTTCTAGACAATATGATCGTTTTAGACGTTTCTATGTATACTACTTATTCTCATTGGTCAGTTACTTCTTTAAACTTTGTGCTTTGAGGTTCACAGATTATTAAGCATGCCTAGTTTGAACTGTAGCAGGTTTAGAGTAAGGTGCATGACCCTGACTCCCATTTGATTTCATTAAGTTCCTTTTTTGGTCTTAAGAGCATAAGACTAAAATAAGATTATTTGGGGTAAGATTTTAATTACACTCATACTATATTCCATTGCCGTTATTACTTGAATGTAGGTATGGGTAGATAGTACAGCTCCATAGATCATTACCTTTTGGTTTTGATCAAATCAAAAAGGTGTTCCTGATCATTTAGTTATTAGACTTTACATTAAAATATTGTAAGGATCTAGACCCTCAAAGCTTTAGCCTACAATGCTCTCATATTGCTTATAAATACTCTGGCACTGATTTTCCCTGGGTTTGTAGGAGTAGCCTTACCTGTGCTTTTAAATCGGCATTCCCCAACATGGTCTAATAGTTCCTCAAGATGATCCATGAAAATAAAGTGTTTTTTTCATTAGTTTGGGAAATGATGTATAGGATAGCTCTCCAACCCACTCTCAAATGGATACAACGTATGTTAGCATATTAAGGTTCGTGATCAGGCCAGGCTCGGTGGCTTATGCCCATAATCCCAACACTTTGGGAGGCCAAGGTGGACAGATCACTTGAGGCCAGGAGTTCAAGACCAGCCTAGGCAACATGGTGAAACCCCATCTCTACTAAAAATACAAAATTAGCCAAGCGTGGTGGTACGCACCTGTAATCCCAGCTACTCGGAGGCTGAGGCAAGAGAATCACCTGAAACCGGGAGGTAGAAGTTACAATGAGCCACGAATGGGCCACTGCACTCCAGCCTGGGGCAACAGAGTGAGAGTCCATCTCAAAAAAAAAAAAAAAAAAAAAAAAAAAAAGGTTTTGTTACAGAAAAGAGGTCCCAATGAGACCCCAAGAGAGGGCTATTGGATTAAATGTAAGAAATAATTCAGGGCAGGACCATAGAGTAAAGTGAAAGCAAGTTTATTAAGAAAGTAAAGGAATGAAATAATAGCTCCTGTATAGACAGAGACGCCCTGAGGGCTGCTGGTTGCCTATATTTGTGGTTATTTCTTGATGATATGCTAAATAAGGGGTGGATTATTCATGCTCCCCTTTTTAGACCATATAGGGTAACTTCCTGACATTGCTGTGGCATTTGTAAACTGTCATGGTGTGGGTGGGAGTGTGGCAGTGAGGATGACCAGAGGTCACTCTCGTGGCCATTTTGGTTTTGGTGGGTTTTGGCCGGCTTCTTTACTGCAAACTGTTTTATCAGCAAGGTCTTTATGACCTGTATCTTGTGCTGACCTCCCATCTCATACTGTGACTTAGAATGCCTTAATGTCTGGGAATGCAGCCCAGTAGGTTTCAGCCTCATTTTACCCAGCTCCTATTTAAGATGGAGTTGCTCTGGTTCACACGTCTCTGAGAGTTTCATGATCAGTCTTGTATTATAAGGATAGGGGAACTTAATCCTTAAAATCCAATTTTAAACAATATTAAAATCCTGGCTCATTTTATTTAACCCAGCAATTCCTAAATTTTCCTGAACATTAGCCACTTTCTCTGTGGGTTACCTACAGATATTAGGAAGAACTGTCTTCACAAAGTGTACTTCTAGAATACTGGCAATATGTCACTAATCTGTACTAACTTTGCAGTTTTCTATCTGTTCCAGGTTGTCATATGGTTGGCTTCTCACGTTTTCAGATACCTTTTATACTTGACAACTTGCCCATGTTCTATTATAATCCCTTACTGACTGTAATACATAAATGCCTTATTATCTGTGCCTGTGATTCTTGGTTTTAAGTGAAGAGCAATAAGATATTAGCTTAGTCACTTTTTTTGGTGGGGGGAGGGCAGATATTGAGATACTGATCACTTTGCTGTCCTAGTAAAATCTAGAAAGGAATTAATCTGCATGTATCATGATTGATGGCAGTCTACCCAAGAGATTGGCAGTTTTATGTACATTTTGGATGTAAGCCCTGTCAGAATAACAGATGACCTCTTTTGTTTCTGTATGCTCACCTCTGAGACAGTCATTATACTTTCTTTTTCTTTTTTAGAGACAAGGTCTTGCCCTGTCGCCCAGACTGGAGTGCAGTGGCACAATGATAGCTCACTGCAGCCTCAGACTCCTTGGCTCAAGCCATCCTCCTGTCTCAACATCCCACATAGCTGGATCTATAAGCACACATCACCACACCTGGCTCGTTTATTTTATTTTATTTTTTTTGTAGAGGTAGGGTCTTGCTGTTTTGTCGAAGTTGGTCTCAAACTCCTGGCTTCAAGCAATCCTCCTGCCTTAGCCTCCCAAAGTGTTGGGATTACAGGTGTGAGCTATAGCTCCTGGCCCAAACTTTTAAGTATAGCTCATGAGACATGCTGTGCCATAGACATACACTGTCCAGTACAGTAGCCACTAGTTGCATGTGGCTGTTGAATACTTGAAATGTGGCTAAATCAAATTGAGATGTGTTGTAAGTATAAAATACACATTGGATTTCAAAGACTTAGTATGAAAAAGATCTTAAGTACCTCAATATTTATATTCATTGCATATCAAAATGTTAATATTTTGACATACTAAAATATTTTACTAAATGTAATATCTGTTTTTTACTTCTTTTTTTTTTTTTTTTTTTTTTTTTTTTTTGAGACGGAGTCTCGCTCTGTCGCCCAGGCTGGAGTGCAGTGGCGCGATCTCGGCTCATGTTTTTTACTTCTTAATGTACTACGTAATTTAAGATTTCTATGGTTTGTATTATATTTCTATTGGATAGTGAGACTGTAGGCACTTCTCCCATGAAGTGATGGGTTTCAGAAACTAAGCCTGATTATCTAGGTTTTTATAAAGCTTTCTGGTCTAGGGAAAAATTGTGTTACTTGGCAGTTTTTCTGTGTGGCTGTGTGGTTTTTGTTTTGTTTTGTTTTGTTTTTTGAGACGGAGTCTCGCTCTGTTGCCCAGGCTGGAGTGCAGTGACGCGATCTCAGCTCACTGCAAGCTCTGCCTCCCAGGTTCATGCCATTCTCCTGCCTCAGCCTCCCAAGTAGCTGGGACTATAGGTACCTGCCACCGTGCCCAGCTAATTTTTTTGTATTTTTAGTAGAGACGGGGTTTCACTGTGTTAGCCAGGATGGTCTCGATCTCCTGACCTCATGATCTGCCCATCTCGGCCTCCCAAAGTGCTGGGATTACAGGCGTGAGCCACCACGCCCGGCCAGTGTTTTTTAAACTTTTGGCCAAAAAACAAATGATTTCTTATCCATACATCGCTTTGAAGTAGCCCAAAAAAGAGACTACTACCAGACATTCCTACATAGAATTATGCTTTAGGCACAGGAAGGAAAATGAAAAATCTAGACGTATCTAACTATATCCTTAATAAATTATTTTACCTATTTTCACTAATAACTCTTCTATCTTTAAAAATATATCAGTTTTGATATCTTCCTCTCTAGAGCATCATTTGAACATTGAGGAGATTACTTCGTAATTTTTTGATCTCCTTAGATAGCCTTCTCCTTTATAGATTGAAATGCTTTTAGGCTGGATTTTCTTTCCTTTGGTTCTATTACTGCCTTGTGGAAGAGAATTTTAATATTAACTATCAAATTGGTTTTCGAATTTTTTTGCCTTTTGTGATAAGAGAAGTTCTGTGATTCTTGGGTTTAAGTGGAGGACTACAGGACATTGAACTTGGCAACTTTATTTTTTGGACCAGATTTGGGATACTGAACCCTTTACTGCCCTAATAAACTCTTAACTCTAGAAAAGAGTAATAAGTCATGTCTTACAAGTATACCTGTAGGCCATTTTAGCTACAGTTTTAAGAAATGTTCTCATATTAATTTATATGAGACACTGGTATAGTCCGTAGTCTTCCCATTAAGCACCATTACCTGGATATGCCACCTTAATGGAATTCTCATTTTAACTTCAGCTCTCTAAACCATTTCCATTTTGGTTTTCTTTTTTATAATCAGTTAAGCACCTAATACCATGGGCTGGTTTAATGCTTTTCAGTTAAAAAAAAAAAAAGACTTGTACATACATAGCATGTCACCTATTGGTGACACCTAAAGAACATTCAAAAAATTGAAGTCACATTTATCCTCTTGTTTTTCTCAATTTAAAGATCTGCCTTACCTCTGACACAACTTTTTCTTTTTTTTTCTTTTTGAAACGGCGAGGCTTGCCAGGCTGGAGTGCAGTGGTGCAACCTCTGCTCACTGCAACCTCCGACTCCCTTATTCAAGCAATTCTCCTGCCTCAGCCTCCCGAGTAGCTGGGATTACAGGCATGCACCACCACACCCAGCTAATTTTTGTATTTTTAGTAGAGACAGGGTTTTACCATGTTGGCTAGGATGGTCTTGATCTCCTGACCTCGTGATCCACCCACCTCGGCCTCCCAAAGTGCTGGGATTACAGCACTTTTACGACTTTTTCTTAATGTAACATTAGATACTAAGCTGCATGGTTTGTAACTTCCTCTGAAACTATGCAGTAGGAGAAGAAGAGTTGTTTTCCCCACTGTGCAATCCAGTGATGTTATCTTGCCCTGTGTTTTAGCTTCTTTTTAAATGTTTTATATGTTATAAAAACTTAAACAATAACAAAAAGTTTAAAAAGCTTTTTAAATGTTTGAAAAGAAAGTAAAGGCTTAAAATCTCATCTCCAGAGAGAACAGTCATCCTTACAGATGGGTCGCTGTGCATGTAGCTATCTCATGTTTTCATTTCATTATTTTTATGGAGATTGTTTCCTGTTCTGTAGACTAGGTAAATTTGCCTGTATTTGGAACCTGCACCTACCTCTGAAGGTTCAGCACTAGAGGGCACTGACCTTTAATTCAGCTTATTTACTGACAATATATAATGTTTCTATGACAAAGGAAGTTCCAAAATGGTAAGACTGGGGCACAAAATGTTCTTCTTGATTAAAATCCCAGTGTAAAGTGGAGGCATTATTATGAGACATAATCATAGCATTTTTAACTGGATAATGGAGCCAAATAAAAATCAGTGTGTGACCTTGTACAAGTCATTTTTTTATCCTAATTTGTAAATGAAAGGGTTAGACTAGATTTAGTTTTAATGTAGCATTTATTAAGAACCTATTACATGCTTGTTATTACAATATGGCTTTTTATGTAAATGTTGAATCTTTATTTTAAAAACTCGAGATGTAGTATGCCTCAGGGGAAAAATGATTCTTCTAAGTCAAGGGCATATAGCTAGTAGTTGCAGAATTGGAATTCTTCCTGTCAAGACCGTGTTTTTGGTTCCTACTATATTTACCATGGTGTTTCTTACTAAATAAATTTATTTGAAGATCTTCTTAACTTTAAGGAGTATATTATATGTGCAAATGCTTTCCTGTTATTTGACATATTTGAATCCTGTTGACTCTTTGAGCTTTTAATATTAATATCAACCTGAAAATGCTTGCATTAAAGAAAACAGGGAAGGCATATAGATTGAGGCTAAAGAGAGCAGCACAGTTTGTTCAGTACTCTGCCTCCCCTAAATACATATTTTTACAATCCTGTTAGAGGAAATTAGCTATTTTTAAATATTACAATGGTAAAATTCAGCATTTGGAGCAACCAGCAATCATGTAAGGAAAGATACCTATACGTGGAAGGACAGCAAAAAAGGAAAATAACTCATTAGAAAGCAAAAATGAGTCATTATATCCTACACTTTCAAATAATATTCTTTCAGTATCACTCAGTGGTAACTTAAGTAAATAGTGATTAACAGTCACTCAGTAGACTGGTTATAGTGGTTGAATCTTTGATTTACAGCCTTCTCTTGTAAATTTTAAGTTTTTCACAGTTTAAATCAACATCAGAAGGTTTTTAGGTCTCAGACTGCAGTCTCTTAGCTGTAGGTCCTACATGGTTTATTATTTGCTCTTCCTTTTAAGAGGATCTGCTAAGTCCTTCCTCTCTTTTAACTTTTTTTTTTTTTTCTTTGTCAGAGATGGGGTCTTGCTATGTTGAACAGGCTGGTCTTGAACTCCTGGCCTCAAGTGATCCTTTCATCTTGGCCTCCCAAAGTGCTGGGTTACAGGCCTGAGCCACCACACCCAGCCCCCTCTTTTAACTTTTCATTGTAAAAAATTTCGAATGTATACAAAAGGAGAGAAAAGACAATGAACTCTCAGGTCTTTATTATTCAACTTTAACAATTAGTTTCATAGCTAATCTTATTTATCTGTAAGTCTTCATTGGTTATTTTGAAGGGAATCCCAGACATCATATCACATTTACAGTTTTTTTGAATCAGTGTCCTTATGGCTACTGGTGGATATCTCTTAAACTCTAGATCCCTTTAAAAATTTTTTTCTTGAAGTGTTTTATTTGTTGAAGAAATTGGATCCTTTGTCCTATGGAGTTTCCCACAGTCTGGATTTGCTGATTTTATCTTCATGGTGCTATGTAGCATATTCCTCTTCCCCTTTATTACTATAAATTGGTAGTTAAATAGAGATATGTTTCAATATTTCAGCAAGAATACTTTGTAGGTGGTGTTGCGTACTTACATTGGGAGGCTGAGCCCCTTTTACTCTAATGGAACATATTTCCTTGACTATACTGAACTAGACATATGTTGCTCTAGGGAGAGATGTTTTTCTTTTGAGGGCGTCTGAGGCAAAAGTCATTCTAGGTCCCATTCTTTTTTTTCTTTTTTATACTGCCTCCACTACAGCATTCCGCCTTTGAACTTCAGGTTAGGGATTGTTGGGAAGAGGCTATTACCCACCTGTTGTATGCTCCTAAATTATTTAGTTAAGAATGTAGAAACCAAGTGACTATTCTGAATAGTAGCAAATACAGTATATCTAAAAAGTTTTTCCCATCTCTTTAGGTTTCCTGTGGTACATATAGCCACCGTCCCTACGAGAAAGGTTCAGCTAGCATTGCTGTATCAAGTTCTGAATATATCGTTGCCTTTTTGTACCTAGGCTTTCTTGAACATTCTGCAAAGACTTAATAAATGATATTTATAACATCACAATTTTCTGGATTTTGAACTAATTCAGCACTAGCAAGACCATATTCTCATCCTGGGGGAGAGAAAGCAGAGTCAGTGCCCAGATGCACTTAAGTGATATATTTACCTCTAGCATTCCAGAATCCTGGAAAGCCCATCTTCCTGCAGTCCACCCCTTGAATCTGTTTTAATACCCTTTGACTTCTGTGGTTCAAATATACAGTTTGTATCAAAGACCATGATCCAAATACTTTTTTTCCACACTCCTATCCCTACTTTGCTTCCCTTTCTCTCCCTTCTCTTTCTTCCATCCTTCCTTTTATTGGTCACATGTTTATAATTGCCTAACGTGTACCAGGCAAAGTGCTAGACTTAGGAAGCAGGTTAACAAGACATAGGCCTTGTGTGCAAGGGAAGGGATGGCCCACTGGGACATTTCATTATCTATATGAAAAAAAAACTATCACATCACACATGGAATCCAGAAAAACTCAGCCCCCAAATGTGAAAAGCAAAAGTTTAGAAGAAAATAAAATAACTTTGTGAGCTCACGGTAAGGAAGATTTTTAAAAACATGTCAAAAGCACTTTTCATAAAGAAAAATATTTGACTATATTAAAATAAAAAATTTCCTTGGACAATGAACACTGTTAAAAAAAAGCAACATGCTGCTGATGGCGATGTAACTCAAGTAGTTGACAAAAGATTAGTATCTAAAGTATAAAAAGAGCTTCTATTAGTAAATAATAAAAACAACCATGTAGAAAAAGGGGTAAAGGATATGAGTAGGCAATTCACAGAAGAAAACTTAGTGATCAGCAAATACATTAAGGTGTTCAACATCACTGATGAAAGAAATGCATTTTAAAACAAAATATTTCATACCCATCCGATTGGCAGAAGTCTGTCATTACCAATTTTGGAGAGGATAGAGAGAAATCAGTCTTATACACAGCTGACGGAGTATAGATTGGCCAAAATTACCTTGAAAGGCAATTTGGCAATAATTAGAAAGTTGAAGATCAACATACTGTAGTGTGTGTGCGAATATTTGTGTATGTGTCCAAGAAAAAGTCCTGCAATATGAATAACAAGATCTCCATACCAAACATTTGTTGCAATGTTGTATGTTACAGTACAGAGCTGGAAATACCATTAAGAGCCCATTATTAAAGAATAAATAAAGCGGTATGTTCAAACAATGGAATACCGTGCATATTGATTTGCTAGGGCAACCATAACAAAGTACCACAGACTTGATGGCTTAATAGAAATTTTTTTTTTTTTTTTTTTTTTTTTTACCAGTTCTGGTGGCTTGAGGTCGAAGATCAAGGTGCCAGCAGGGTTGATTCCTTCCGAGTGCTGTATCCGTTCCATCAGATACAGCACTTGGGGGTTAGGGCTTCAACATACAAATTTGGGGAGGGGTCTGGACACACAATTGAATCCACACTTCTATGTAACAGTTAAAATGGGTAAATTAGAATGTATCAGAATAGATAAACTTCTAATGCCTATTAAGTAAATTTTTTTTAAAAAAAGAGTGATACATGCCGCAGAACTTCATGCCTGTGAAGTAAACAAAACTATTGTATTGTTTATGGAGATAGTCAGCATTTGTAGTAAATGTATATACATTCATGGGAATAATAACAACTTCTGGATAGCGGTCACCACTGAGAAAGGAATGGTGGAATGAGATAGGAAAAGATCCCATGGGGACTTTATCTGTAAAGTTTTCTTCCTTAAAGAAAAAAGGAAAAAGTTCAAGTTTGTTCAAACTGGCTAGCAGGTACATGGGTATTATATTATTCTTTACAACTTTCCTATATATTTGGAACCTGATAATATTTTTTAAAAAGCAAAGAAAATATATGAATGAAATAATGTTATTAATAGAAGTTGAAAATTCATTTGTGTAATATGATCTAGTAATCAAATATCAGGCA
Organism: Gorilla gorilla gorilla; assembly: GCF_029281585.2. NCBI lineage: Eukaryota > Metazoa > Chordata > Mammalia > Primates > Hominidae > Gorilla > Gorilla gorilla. The sequence continues at coordinate 56,977,712 of NC_073240.2, read as the reverse complement.
CAAGTTACCTTATGATAAAGTTCATTCTTCTGGCTGAAATTAGATTTTATGTTTAGAACAACAGTAAAAGCAATAAATATTTATAGCATCCTATGTCAAAAGCAAGAAGTTTACTTTCCATACATAAAAACGTGTGAGCTTTTGAAATGACTCATTTGTAGAGCATTGAGTTGCGTATATTAGGGAACTTCTTATAATGTAACACAATACATAGCATATGTCATTTTGTTCTAGAGCAGTGGCTCTCAACTGGAAACGTGGAAATAATGTGGGGCAATTTTAGTTGTCAGAATGTCTAGGAAGCACTGCTGGCATTTAGTGAACACCATTGTACGATTCCAAACATCTTATAATGCATTTGATAAACCCATAAAGTAAAGCAGGGTGCCATCCTAAATGTCAGTACCTGGTTGAGAAACACTGGTCTTTGGTTAATTTCCTTTCATGAAAAGTAGAGTCTCTAAAATTCATAAGAGCAGGCAAGCACTAAGAACAATGACTATTTCAAAGGCAACTTGGATTACAGAGAGAAACAGAATTGATAGTTTGGAATCTGTTGATTAGGCACTAGTAGTATCTAAAGGAAGTTTTTTCTTAATTTTATGATCCTAATTATTTTTTATTAAGTAAAATTAATAACATAAAAATTAACCACATAAAGTGTATGATTCAGTAGCATTTAGTAACTTTACAGTGTTATGTAGCCATCACCTCTATCTAGTTCAAGAACATTTTTCATCATCCAAAAGGAATATGCATTAAGCAGTCACTCTTCATTTCCGCAACCCCAACCAACCACTCGTCTGCTTTCTATCTCTCTGGATATAGCTATTCTGGAGATTTTGTATACAGGGAGTCATACAATATGTGACCTTTTATGTCTGCGTTCTTTCACTTAGCATAAAGTTTTCAAGGTTTATCCATATTGTAGCATGTGTTGATACTGTATTCCTTTTTATGGTTGAATAATATTTCATTTTAATAATATATCACATTTTGTTTATCCATTCATCCACTGATGGTCATTTGGGTTGTTTCCTCCATTTGACTCTTGTGAACAGTGCTGCTATGAACATCAGCACATTTGTGTAGAGGTTTTTGTTTGCATTCCTATTTTTATTTCTTTGGGTGGAATTGTTAGGTCAAGTGGTAATTCTCTGTTTTAGCTTTTTGAAGATATGTCAAGTTTTTCAAGAGCAGCCATATCATCTTTCATTCCCACAAGCAATGTGCAAGGATTCCAATTTCTCCCCATCCTTACCAACAGAATCCGTTATTTTTAAGAAGACAAAGCAAGTGAATTTAAATGTCTTCATGGTGTGATTCCGAATGTTTTTTATTTCCTTTTTTTCTGGCTACACCTTTTTAGCATTAGCCACTATTATGACTATTATTATTTTTTAAATATAAAAAATTTTGTTTTATAGCATATGAGCAAACAAAAGTAAAAGTAAATAGTTTTCATTTAATATAAGCAAGTATAAGGTAAAAATAAGTTTTGCTATGATGGACTGCGAGCCAAGTCACAACCTGCAAAAGGGATCTGAAGTCAATGTGTTTTTAACAGAATTAATTATTTTATAGGGGTAGAAGCTAAGAGTTTGATTTGTCCTGGTAAGGATAGAATGTAAGAGCTTCTTCTCGTTGATCTATTATAGTATACCTCCTCTATCTCAGATTGTCTTTGGGTTAAATCTAGTATCTGGTATTCACAGATACCTCTGTTTCTATAACACAAGAAATCTGAATCAAGTATATAGGAATTGTGAGTCACTCTGACTTCAGACTTGAGGACTCCAAATAAATGTAAAAATAGCATTGAACTTTTAGATAGAGGCTAAACTTGGTGTTGGAAGGGACAAGTGAGAGTCTCCTAGAATATTTTCTGCAGTAAAAAATAGTTTATCAACGATTTGTTGAAACTGGGGAAAGTTTCTGAAATGTTTCTAGCAAACAAGATATCTAAATGTTCTTTCTGTCATACTATTGCTTACATTGTATTATATATGTTTGGCCCATGACTGCTAATTTATTTATTGTATCATCTTTAAATTTGAATAAAGGGAAATATTACATGGTATTTTTGTGACATTTCTTTGTGAGAAAGTAGGATTAGACTAAGTTTTTTTAATTTTTAAACACATGCTTCCTAAAATTTATTATTTCTTTTGTGTAGCCCCCCTAGATAAGAAAGCTTTATCTAGCTTCACCCTATAGTTTGATTTAGAGAAAACACAATATGCTTTCTCAAGCCATATCTCTGTTGCTTAAATTTTTATCTGCTTTATTGCTGGTGTTTTCCCCCTCTTCCCTACTACTTTATATCAATAACATTCTGGTAATATGACTTGAGATGTAGATCTTGAAAGATTCAGAAGATGAGTAGTTAGCATGTCCCATAAATGTAATAGTTATGATACCACAGCACAATTATGGTACTGAAATTTTGTTTTTTAAAATCTAATACCAAAATACCAGACTGATACTATTTAATTAAAATTTTTGTAAAAGTTAAAAATCAGCAAAACAGGAAGTTCAATGCCTGTCATTATCAATTATCAACAATCATCAATTTAAAAAATTAGAAAAATATTAATGTTGAGCATACATTGTCATTTGAACAAAACTTATTTGCAGATAAAATTAGTAGTATCATTTTATTCAAAAATAAAAAATGGCCTCAGAGGCTGCCCGTCTGCTGGTCCCCACACCACACGCGCCTTTCCTACCTGAGTCTTGTTGCAGTCGCCGCCGCCACTGCACCATGGCTTTCATCACCAGGCAGTTCATGCACTCTTTGTCTTCCTTGTCCACATCCTTGGGCAAGAAAAATCATCATCAAGCACATGATGGTCATCAGCATCACACAGGTTGCTGCAGTGACCGGCCACACAGTAGTGTTGCTAGACCAGACAGAGGACATCTTGGCAAAATATAAAGAGGGAATTGAGAAAAGCCTTAGGAAAGTGACAAAGAAGTTGTTTGTAGAAAACCCTAAGGCTTTTGATGAATTTGTGGAGAAAACCGTAAGCAGCATATCAACCAGCACAGATGCAATATCCGTAGTCCACAGCACAGAGCTGGTGGTAGAGGCCGTTGTAGAAAATCTAAAGGTGAAAATCAAGCTCTCCAAGAGGTTGGACAAGTTTGTTGCTGAACATACAACTTTGCCAGCAGCACTTCCTCTTTGCAAATTACAAGCATAGCCAATGCTACCACCAAACAAGACCGATTTGCTGGCCTCCGTTTACTCAACCCAGTGCCCCTGATGAAATTTGTAGAGGTCTTTAAAACACCAATGACCACCCGAAAGACATTTGAATCTTTGGTAAACTTGAGCAAAACCCTGGGAAAGCATCCTGTTCCTTGCAAGGACACTCCTGGGTTTATTGTCAGCTGTCTCAGGCTTCAACACCTCATGGAAGCAGTCAGGCTGCATGAATGAGGTGACGTATCCAAGGACAACACTGACACTGCTATGAAGTTAGGAGCCAGGTACCCCATGGGCTCACTTGAGCTTCTAGTTTATGTTGGGCTGGATTCTGTGCAGTTCATCATGGATGGATGGCATGAAATAGATACAAAGAACCCCATATTTCAGCCCAGCCCATCCTTGAAAAGGCTGATGGCAGAGAAGAAGCTTGGCAAGAAGTCTGGAGAAGGATTTTACAAATACATGTGATGCTCAGCTTCTCTGGCACTGAGAAGAACCCCTGTGAGCGCTTACCAGCCAGCACCCAAAGTGCCTGTGAGAATACACTTTGGTCAGACATTCCCTCACACAGCACAGTCTATTTGATAGGCATTTTGATTGTAATCTATCTGAAGTTATTATTACACTAGATACAGTAGTAACAGATTCCACCATTAAGAACTAATTCCCATGTTTAGTCTGTTTATTTCTGTGTATTTTCTAAAAAGCTTTATACTGTTGGTGCCTTGGAACAAATGCTGTCATTTGTGTAAAGAATTGCCTGAATTCATTCTCTCATAAGGGGAAGATACTTGCTCTGAGAGTGAGAGTGAGAGTATATTGTGTTCATTGTTGCTGTGTGGCAGTCACAAGCCACTGGGACAGACAGGGTGTGTCTGTGGAGTGCTCCAGCAAGCAGCACCTGAATCTTGCCTTTATGAGAACATTTTGCCCCTTGCAGCCTTGAGCCTTACCCTACCTTCTGGGCACAACATAAGATGTTATATCTCCATTCAGCTGGTCATCAAGACACTGCTGCTGCATGGGTGGGCTTATCTCCATGTGCTTGGTTTGCAGTAAGAGGTCGGTTTTCCTGGTCATTCACTTCCACAGATCGTAATAATTACTATCTGTCTGGTTTTTTTTTTTTTCCCACAAGAAATCAGTGTTGCAAAATTGCCTATAAATGGACTAATAAAATACAGTCTTTTAGTCTGTCAAAATTTGAATTGAAATAAACATGTATAAAATAAAAATATTTAAGAAACCCCAAAATAATAAATGAACATTTAAATTATGAAATATTTAAAAGTCAAATATTATCTGCTTTTATAAAGTGCAGGCTCAGATGTGCATTGGTGGTTTATTATTGAGTGATACGTGTATTTTTGTGCATCTCTTTCCAGCTGCTGAAAATGCTTTCTTAACTAGTTGGAGTAATGGTAAAAAGATAGATAATTGCAAATATATTCTTCTAACTCCTTTGTCCATAGGTAATTCCATTTCTTTTTTGATAACTTTGAGGTTTTGTTATTTGAAATTTTATTTACTTGAATTTTCATACATTTAATTTTTTAATCAAAGCTTTAGGAACTTATAATTTATTGACTCAAAAAGATATTACAAAACCTGCTGAGAAAAACCACAGTTACCCAAACCACTAACTCATTGCCTGTCAGAGAGAACCAGGTGCTTTCTCTTCTTTTACATCCCTACCTCTGTCCAGTGACAAACATTGGCCAGAGAGGAAGGGAGCCCTACTGATGGTGAAAAGTCCAGCTTCCTGGGTTATCACAGAGGGTAGAGAGTGATTTCAAAGAGCAGACAGAAAATAGCCAGCCTAAATAGATTTAATTTCTAAGATTCTCTTTTTAACTTTCTGAATATACTTTAAAAATATATGTATATAGTATCCAATTTGTGTTTCTTGAATGCAGTGTCTTCCCTTAACCTTTGTGAGGATTAAAATTTTGTTTTCTTTTTGCATAGTGTTATTTCTTCCAAGTAAGAGTTTCACCCCCTTTTTTCCTGTCTTTCATATTAGAGAGTTTTTTCCAGTTGTCTGTCCATCTGAGTATGTTTAAGAGTGGGGCACAAAAAGTTGATAGGAAGCTCTTCATGTGTAGATGGTGCTTCTGCTGTCTGATTCAGTAGGTCTGTAGTGGGACCCGTAAATTTGCATTTTAACTAGTTCCCAGGAATACTGATACCGTTAGTCCAGGAATCATATTTTTTTAAGAACTGCTTTATTAGGGAATGCTTTTGTGATTCATATCTATGGAAGGGAATGGATGGGAAGGAAACAGCTTGGGCAGAGGGGAAGTTGAACTGCAATGCTGAAGAGTTGTGAAGATAGAATGACCAATCAAAGCTGTCCCAGGTTGGGGGAAGGGGCTGGGCCTTAATATCCCCATGTTGATTAGTGTCTAGATATGGGCTGTCCCTGGAAATTGGTATGACCTTGAGAAGTGATATTTCCTTCAGCCTAAGCAATCATACCCAAGGGTACAGACACTGAATGCTGACAGACACCCATGGCTTTGTGCTGCACTGCACTGCACTCCCAGCAGTGGACAAAATTCTTTCCTGAAAAGGGGAAATGGAGCATTGCATTATGTTGTCTGTACATGATCCTTCCCAGTGAGCAGGGAAGCCTCATCCTGAGACAGATACTTTTTCTAATTTTTCCTTTACCATGGATTAATTTTATCTACTCTAGAACTTCATATAAGTAAAATCACATAGAATGAACTTTTCTAGGTGTTTTATATGGCTCAGTATGATATTTATTAGATTCATCCATGTTCCTCTGTGTATGTATGGGTTACTTTTAATTGCTGAGTAGTATTCCATTGTGTGACTATGCCACAAAGCGTTTATTTATTCTTACATTGACATCATTTGGATTGATTCCAGTTTGGAATTATTATAAAGATGCTATGAACATTCTTTTTCTTCAACATCTGTTTTGTGGACATCTAGTTTGATTCCTGTTGGATAAATACTTATGGTAGGTTTATGTCTAAATGCTAAACTAGTCCAAGGTGGTTTTGCCTTTCACATTCCCACCATAAATGTATGAGAGTTATGGTTGCTTCAAAGCCTTGCCAATATTTGGGTTTTTGGAATTTTAAATTTAAGCCTCCTACTGGTGTATTGTTGCAATTTTGATTTGTATTTCCTTGGTGGCTTGGTTCCTTGAACATCTTTTCATGTGTTTATTGGACATTTGTGTACCTTTTTTGTGAAATATCTATTCCAGTTGTTTGCTCTTTATTAATTGAGTTACCTGTCTTTACTACGGAGTTGTAGGAGTTCCTTATGTATTCTGGGCGTAAGTCTTTTGTCAGTTATGTTTTTTGAGTATTTTATGTAGTTTTTTTTTACTGTCTTAATTGATGTCTTTCAGTGAATAGAAGTTTATTCTTATTTCGATGGGGTCTGATTTATTTTTATTTTTAGAAACAGGGTCTTGTTCTGTTGTCCTGGCTGAATTGCAGTAACATGATCAGAGCTCACTGAAGCCTTGAATTCCTGGGCTCAAGCGATTCTCAGCCTCCAAGTAGCTAAGGGCTACAGGCATGCACCACCACACCTAGCTTTTTAAAAAAAAAAATTTGTAGAAATAGAGTCTCACTGTGTTGCCCAGGCTGGTCTCAAACTCCTGGCCTCAAGCAATTTTTCCGCCTTGGCCTCCCAAAGCCTTTTTAAAAATGTTTATTGCAGTGGGGCGCAGTGGCTCACGCTTGTAATCCCAGCATTTTGGGAGGCCGAGATGGGCAGATCACCTGAGGTCAGGAGTTCAAGACCAGCATGGCCAACATGGGAAAACCCCATCTCTACTAAAAATACAAAAATCAGCTGGGCATGGTGGCGTAGCTACTGGGGAGGCTGAGGCAGGAGAATCACTTGAACCCCGGAGGTGGAGGTTGCAGTGAGCCGAGATCGCACCACTGCATTCCAGCCTGGGTGACAAAGTTAGACTCTGTCTCAAAAAGAAAAAGAAAAAAAAAATGTTTATTGCTTCTGTAACCCTAAGAAATCTTTGTCAGCTCTCACATCATATTCTCCTATGGTTTCTTCTAGACACTTTAAGCTTCAGCTGAAATTTTTCTATAGTATGAGGTTTGTACATCTGTTTACAGATGTGTCTAGTTACTCCACCAGGATTTGTAGTAAGGATTTTCTTTTGTCCCTCGAATTGCTTTGGTACCTCTGCTGCAAATCAGTTTACTATGTAGAAGTCAGGTATCATTAGTCAGGTTTCATTCGTACAACTTTTTCACTGCATGCAATGTTACTTTTTTCTGGCTGCTTTCACAGTGTGCTTTTTATCTTTGTTTTTTGATCCTTTTGACTATGTGTGGGTTTCTTTATAATTATCCTGCTTGGAATTTGCTGAACTTCTTGGATCTAGAAGTTTGTGTTTTTCATAGGATTTGGGAAGACTTTGGCCATTTATTAAACATTATATTTTTCTGTCTCATTATCTCTCCTCTCCCATTGTACATAGTTAGACCACTTGATATTGCACTTTAAATTTCTGAAGCTCTGTTTATTATTTTTAAAAAGTCTTTTCTTCACATTCAATAGACCTATTGATTTTCCAGTTAAGTGACCCTTTTTCTGCCATCTGATCTCAAATTAAGGTCATCCAATGAATTTTTCATTTCAGACATTATAACTTTTAAGTTCTAGAACTTCCATTTGGTTTTTTTCATAACTCCCATTTTTCAGCTGAGATTTCCCCATGCGAACATTTATTATGACCATATTTTCCTTTAAATACTTGAACATGTTTATAATACTTGCTTTGAAGTCCTTGTCTGCTAATTCTGACACTTTGGATCATTCAGGATTTAGTGTCTGTGAGCTGCTTTTTCTCTTGACTCTAGGTCTTTTTTTCCTGTTTGTTCACTATAGTGTATTTTGCTTGTGTAATGGGCATTATCAGTGATATGTTACAGACTTTGGATTCTGTTCTTTTTCTCTGATGAGTGTTGACTTTTTGTCTTAGTAGACATCTAATGTGGCTGGATTCAAACCCCAACTTTATTTTTTCTGTGACAGGCAGCAGCAGAAATCTCATCTCAGATCCTTCCACCTTCCAGCTGTTTCTTTTTGTGAAGAACCTTGGAGTCTTCCTCAAACTAGGGTCATTCAAATACTGGGCGTAGTTCATATAGAAATTTTGGAGCACTTTCCTTTCTGGGATTTCACCTTTCACTTTTAAGCTGCCTTGGCAACCCCAAACTTTGTCCTTTTTAAGCTAGCAAGACAACAGATTCCTGCTTCAGTCTAAGTGACCATTGCCACATGGGCTGATAAGTACCCTCAGGCAAAAGCCTTATAAAAATTCTACTAGTGCACTTTGGGAGGCCGAGGCAGGTGGATTGCTTGAGCTCAGGAGTTCTAGACCAGCCTGGGCAACACAGTGAAACCCCATCTCTACTTAAATACGAAAAATTAGCCAGGTGTGGCAACATGCGCCTGTAATCCCAGCTACTCAGGAGGCTGAGGCAGGAGAATCACTTGAACCCAGGAGGCGGAGGTTGCAGTGAGCTGAGATCGTGCCTTTGCCCTCCAGCCTGGGTGACAGAGCAAGACTCCATCTAAAAAAAAAAAAAAAAAAAAAAAAAAAAAAAAAAATTCTACCAGTACAGTTTTCTCATTTAAGGCTAACTTCCTTCCAGTTGCTTCCTGCTTTTGATTACTCTTTTGACTTAATGTTTGTTTTTATATTTTGTCCAGAATGTATAATTGTTATGTGTAGCAAGTTTAATATATGTTAACTTGTCGTTATCTGAAGCAGAACACTGAAGCATTATTTTAATTGAAACAATCAAAGTATATTCAGGTGATAGTTCAGGAAACTGAAACATCCACTAAATGGAATATTACAAAAAATACATTACATTAAAAATTTGAAGACTATTAGTAGAACATGATTTTGGTAAATTTAAATAATACCCTGCTTTGATTATAGCTGTGTTAAAAATTAGATATGTTCATGAATACATACAGGAGAGAATATGGGAAAGAAGGAAAGAGTTTATTGGTTGTAGTGGTGGAATTTGGGGGAAGTTTTCAAAAATATTCCATTAACACTGATATAAAACTATGGTGTGTTTATTATACACACATATATGTATAGATATGTGTGTTTATTATACACACATATATGTATAGATATGTGTGTATATTATACATATATACACATACACACATGTATACAGTTCATATGTATACATATAGTATATGTATACACCCATATAATAAAAGACTCCTAGACAGTATAGTTGAGCTCTTGTGGCAGGATTTTCACCCCACACTCCGGACATAAACTTTTGATAAGATATATACAGAAAGGTTATATTCATATATAAAAGCTTCAAATCAAGAAAGAGAAATTAAATTCATAAGTGCTAGTAACAAGGAGTCAGGGGAGCTTACTTAAGAAAGGTGGTAAGCAGGAACTAATTTCTAAATGACCCATAGTGGTTTTCATGTCCTCATACAGACCTTAAATGCTGGGGATTGATGTCTTAATGTTCATAGGAAAGTCTAGGCCACATACTCTGTGCCCTCACAAAGTAGTTGGAACTGATTAACTAAAGCATAGAACCTGAAGAGAGATGTTTACCTGTGAAATGGGACTAAAACAGGGAACCCACAGACAGACCCAGGAAGTTTCAGGTAAGCTTGCTGTTTGCTCAGGGCATGTAGAAGGGTAAAATATGAGAACCAGAGCCTTAAGCCTGTTTTATAGATGAATGTGGAGTTTCATTTGATATAACAGTTTCCTTCTGGTACAAGGACTCTAAATCAATAAATCCATATACAAATTGGTCTGGAACCATTAAACCCTTAGAAATTCAGCAGAGACAAATGTGAAACTGCTTCTGTAACCCACAGGATATAAGACTCCTCTGAAAAATAATCTTTGTGAAGATAAGTTCATAATTAAAAAATTTCAAATCACAAGAGAAATTAATGCCAATCCAGGTATACAGGACTTCCATGGAGAAAATATCCTCACTTAAAATGAACTCATGATTAAATTAAAAAGCATAAATTACACAAAGAAAGGGAGACTGACCACAAACTTCTCATCAGTAGTAAAAACCAGAAAACAAAAAGAAAGATGGTTTAACAAAATTAATATGCAGCAGAGTAGAGCTTAAGACAAAATGGCATTACTGAGTTTAAAGGACACTAGATCATGATAAAAGGAATATACTACCAAGAAAATGTAAAAATTATAGTCTTATTTATATAGAATGTAGTCTTAGCAGTATAGTCTTAGAGTTAAGAAGGCAAAAACTGACAGTTCCAAAGAGAAATTAATAAATGTCCAGTTGTAGTTGGATATTTAACATATGTCAGAAACTGGTAGATAAAATGGCAACAAATTATTTAAACAGCATAATTAATAAACTTCATTAAATATACATCTATATGGAAATCCCTCTAGCAGATAAATAGAGAATATAGGTTTATTTAAAGGATACATAGATTCTTAAAAAATATGACTGTGACTTGGGTCCCAAAGGAAGTTTTCATCATGAAAACCATATTCCCTGGCTGAAGTGAAAAAATAATTGGTGGGTAGTAGATAGTTTAAAAATAAAATACATACATATACATGGACATCAAATACTAAGTTACAAAATATTTAAAATTAAATAACAAAATACTACGTAGCAAAATTTGTAGGTTCCAGTTAATGGAAATTTTTCAGGAATAGAAAGATAAAGTCTTTCTTGTGTGTGCTTATTAAAAACAAAGAACTAAGAGGAAAATGTGTTTTGTATTCAACTTTAACAGCATAAATACAAATAATGCAGAAGAAAAACAAAAAATAAAAACTGATGAGATGTCAAAAAAGCTCGATCAAGAAAACTCAAAGCTAGTTTTTTAAAAAGATACATAGATAAACCTCTTTGCCAGGTACTGTTCCTTGCGTTGGGAATATAGTAGTAAGCAAATCATACCAACTTCTGTCTTTATAAGCTAGTGGGGATGTTGGACAAACAGATAAATGCCAGTGGCAGTAATTATAATAAAGATAAATAAAGCAACGTGAATGACGAGATAGTCAGGGAAGGTTTCTAAGGAGATAACGTTTGAACCACCGAGCACAGAAAAGTAAGGGAGCAAGCCAGGCAGATAGCACTTTTGAAGAGTGTTCCTTGGCAGAGAGAACAGAAGAACAAAAGCCTTAACTATCATACTAGTAGGACTAAAAGAAAAGTGCCTTAAATTGATAGAGAACATTTACCAAAACAGATGTTACCAGAATTATTCTTGATTACAGAAAGTTTAGAAGTAAATTCTTTAATGCGGAAACAAAACAAGGATATCTTCTATCACTGCTACTCTTTATTATATTGGAGATTTTAGCCAAAGTAATTAGATAAGAAAAAGAAGGGAGAAAGAGACATAAAGATTGGAAAGGAAGAAAAATATTAATTATAAATGAAATGATTATCTACAAGAGAATCTACATACTATTAGAACTGTCCAGGCGCAGTGGCTCACACCTGTAATCCCAGCACTTCGGGAGGCCAAGGCAGGTGGATCATGTGAGGCTGGGAGTTTGAGACCAGCCTGACCAACATGGAGAAACTCTGTCTCTACTAAAAAAAAAAAAAAAATTAGCTGGGTGTGGTGGCACATGCCTCTAATCCCAGCTACTCAGGAGGCTGAGGCAGGACAATCGCTTGAACCTGGGAGGTGGAGGTTGCGGTGAGCCGCGATGGCATACTGCATTCCAGCCTGGGCAACAAAAGCAAAACTCTGTCTCAAAAAAAAAAAACAACTACATGCTGTTAGAACTAATAAGAGTTCATGAAGGTTGCTGGAGATAAGGTCAACATAGAAAACCAATAGTTTGCCTGAACATCAACACACAGATAAAATTCACAATACCATCTGTAAGTTGCCTTGTACTCTTTCTAACAAAAGATTTATTCAGAAAGGAAATGACATTTTAAGGACAGATTTTAAAAAATGCAAATTATCAGTCATCTTCTCCCATTCAACCTATAACATTAATACAGTCCAAAAATAAAGTCCTACATTAAGTTTAGGAGGACTGTTGTGAAATTAGAAAACCCGACTGAAAAATTCACCTGGAAAAACAAAGGTCCAAGAATTGTCAAGAGTGTTTTGGAAATGAACAAGGGGGGTCATGCAATCAAATAAATAGACCTAAATTTTATAGCAGTAATAAATTTGAAGTGTGGTGTTAACTTAGGGATAGGTGAGTAGATTAATAATAAAACAGAAAAGGGCCAGAAAAAGATTCAAGCACGTACAGAAATTTAGTATAATAAAATAGTGAATGGGCTCCCAGATGGAAATAGTATATACTGTATATTACACTATACCATATACAAGAATAAATTCCAATTAAAGATCAAAATGAGAAAAGCTAACTTCAAAACTTTTAGAATAAAATATAGACTGCTTTTAACCTTAGCTAGATAGGGTTTCTTAAATAAGACATAAAAATAACTCATAAAGGAAAAAAATTGTTTGACTAGATCAAAAATATTAACTTTAATAAAAGTTATTTACAAAGTTAAATATGTATAATAGAATTAGTATCCAGAATATATAAAGCTTCTATAATGTAATAAGAAATAGCTCCGCTTAAAAATATGCAAAGGATAGGAACAAACAATTCATAGGGGAGAAAATCCCTATGTCTAACAGGCAGGTAAAAAGGCACACAACATTGCTAGTAATTGAGGAAAAGACAATTTTTTAAAAAAATACAATTTCATGCCCATTGGAATAGTACTTTTTAGTATATATGTATTACCTATATCATGTATAAGTGGCATATATATATGCAAGGTAATAAGAAAATAGGAACTATCATATACTGCTAATAGAAGTATAAATGGATACAAGTGTTTGAGAGAAATTTGTTAATATAAAATAAAATAGAAAAAAATCATTTATAAGCCCTAGAAAATTGACTTCTAGATTTAAAGCTGAGAAATTCTTACAGGTATATGCCAAGAGACATATACAAAGACACTTATGGCAGTATCGTTTGTAGAAAAACTGGAAGCTACATGATTACTTTCAGTAGAGGAATAGATGAATAAATTTGATTATTCATTCAATGGGATAATTTTTAGTAGTTAAAATGAATGAATTTCATCTAAGTGTATCAACATGGATGGATCTCAAAAACAATGTTGAGTTAGAAAAATTGTAGAAAAGTACAGTGTGATGGAATTTACATAAACATTTAAAAGCTTCACAGAACAGTGTATGTTGCTTATAGATTTTTGTTTAATACAAGTAACAACTTGAAGTAATAACTGGAAAGTTTACATATTGGATTAATGATAGTTGCCTTTGAGAAGGTAGGGAGGGGTATAAGGCTAGGCAGAAGAAAATTAAAATTCATCTATATTGTTCTATTATGTTTAAGTATAAAGTAAAAGTAATCAAGGGGCTAAGTTAAGTGATTCCAGGGCCCTCATCTACCAGAAGGGCTTTCAATTTTCTTTATAACTCTGTCCTTTAAAACAGCAGTCCCCAACCATTTTGGCACCAGGGACCAAATTCATGGAAGACAAAAAATTTTCCCACAGATGGAGGGGTGGGGGAGATGGTTTCGGGATGATTCAAGCTCATTACATTTATAGTACAGTTTATTTATGTTATTATTACATTGTAATATATAATGAAATAATTATATAACTCACCATAATGTAGAATCAGTGGGAGCCTGCTTGTTTTTCTGCAACTAGATAGTGGTCTCTTCTGGGAGCAATGGGAGACAGTGACAGATCATCAGGCATTAGATTCTTATAAGGACCATGCAACCTTGATCCCTCACATGCACAGTTCACAATAGGGTTCACAGGCTCCTATGAGAATCTAATGTTGCCACTGATGTGACAGGAGGCAGAGCTCAGGCAGTAATGTGCTTGGTTGCTCACCTCCTGCTGTGTGGCCCCATTCCTAACAGGGATGAGAGTTGGGGACCCCTGCTTTAAAAGGCTATCATTTACATATATTTTTTAGAGGTTTACCAAGTTGTTTGTGATAGGTAGATAGAACCATCCTCCTTAGATAATCCCATAGAGTAGTCAGTTACTGGTAGAATGAAAATATATTGAGATCTATATGTTATAAAATAAACGTTTCATTTTCATACTAATTTATATAAAAACTCATTCTTAAGTGGTCCCAGTCTTTCGAAGGACTTTTTCTTCATCTGGGGGACTGAAATTTTTTTTTTCATTTATTCATTCAACAGATTTTATTGAACTCCTTACATATACCAGATGATACAGCAATGAGCAAAACAGACAAAGCCTGCTATCATGAAGCTTAAATTCTAGTCAAGGAAGATAGCTGGTAAATAAATTAATAAAATTATAACATCACTGGTGATAAGTGCAATGATGAAAAATAAAGCAGGATGAGAGCTATAGAGAGTGACTGGGAGTGTTTTATATGGGGAAGTCAGGGAAGAACTGTCTGTTGAAGATAACATGGAGCAAGTAACAAAGAAAGTAAAGGGATAAGTTATATGGGAGAAAAGTCCTAGAAGCTGACAGAGCAAGCCAGTGCAGGGCCCACTCCTGCCGTGGAGCTATCACGGAGGCTGCCTGGCTAGAGCTGAATGAAGAATAGACTAGTATGAGATTAGACCAGAAAGATGGCAGAGGATTGGGTCATACTGGGTTTTTATGGCCATGATAAAGACTTTGGAGCAAAGGACTAATGTCATCTTCAAAAAGAATCACTCTGGCCACTTTGTTGGGAGTAGGCCACAGGGTGTGGTGGTTGGTGATAGGGCAAAGATAGAAACAGAGAAACCAGTTAAAAGGTTATTTTAACACCTTAGACAAGAAATAATTACCTTTATTTTGTTTTTTTTTTGTTTTTTTTTTTTTTGGAGATGGAGTCTCGCTCTGTTGCCCAGGCTGGAGTACAGTGGCACAATCTCAGCTCACTGCAACCTCTGCCTCCTGGGTTCAAGCAATTCTCCTGCCTCAGCCTCCCAGGTAGCTGGGACTACAGGTGCAAGCCACCATGCTCGGCTTTTTTTTTTTTTTTTTTTTGTATTTTAGTAGATACAGGGTTTTACCGTGTTGCCCAAGCTGGTCTCGAACTCCTGAGCCAAGGCAATCCACCTGCCTCTGCCTCCCAAAGTGCTGGGATTACAGGCATGAGCCACCACGCCTGGCCAGTAATGACTGTTTAGACCAAGGTGATGAGAGATGGTTGGATCCTGGATATATTACCTTTTTAGCAGCAATTCTTAATATATAGATTACTCTCAGATCTCAGAGGAAACTGGGAGTTATTGAGAAGAGAGAAAAAATAGCACAAGTTAGGTGCCAATGAATTATAAGCTATACAAGGAGATTTTAAAACCTAAAAATCTTTTGTAGGACTGTGGGAAGGGGATTTCAGTCCCTCTTAACCTATAGTTATCCTTTACTTTTTTTTGCACTTTTTAGTCGTTCTGAACTTTGCAGTTAAACTGAATCCAGTCATATTTTATTGTTTAGAAAATGAAATTTGAAATCTGGGTACAGGTATAAAATTTTGTTATTAATGATTGTGTTAAATGAGATTTAAATACGATTTTTTTTACATTATAGCTTAGCTGTATGGCTACATACAAAGGCAGATAACCAATTTTGGTTTACATATATTTGGCTTTATAACTTTTTACAGAAGACAATTTGGTTTTAACATCTTTTAAAGATTGTGTGTAAACTGTTCCTGAACATTTTGCATGATTTCTTTGCATTTTCACTTTCCTATGTGTTATAACAAAATCCAAAGGATAGTTGTTTAAATTGTTTTATACTGGCTTCATTTGTGTTATATATTAACAGTTCACTTATATTCAGTAGTTCAGTTAAATTGATGTATAGTGGCTTTATTGTATTATTTATTTCTAAGTGTATTTTTCTGCCCTCCCAATTTATTACTATATTAGTTAATCTTTTATTATTGCTTTTATGTCTAGGGATTCTTGGTACTGGTGTGTGTGTGTGTGTGTGTGTGTGTGTGTGTGTGTGTGTGTGTGTGTGTTGAGACAGAGAGAGGAGGGAACAGAATCTTTTATGTATCAAATCTTACAAGCTACAGATTGTAGTACATCGTTATGACTTCTAAGTGCTAAGCAAATTATTGTCCAGAGTGGCAGGCAGACAGTAAAAATCATAATTATTGTAAGCTCTGTGCCATACTTGTAAGTATAGTAATAAATCTGCACTTATACACTGTTAAAAATTTAATTGTTTATTCAAAATAAACTTAGGAAATGTTTTGACCATGCTTTAAGATTAAATTTAGTACAGTAAATGGGAAATAGATTTTTGTTTTGCTTTGTGAAAAACACAGATTTAGGCTACAATCCCTAATCTTAATAGGAAGCTGTATTTATTTTTTTCTTAGTAAGGAATACTAAATTACCACATCTTTTTGAGAATATTGCAGATAGTTAATAAACTTTTCATTTTACTAACCTAACTTTCTCTTTCTTTTAGCAAAACTGTACAATCTAAAGTGGACTGCATTTTGGTAAGTGAAATAACTAATCTTAAAATCCTTTTGCAATAAGGTTTTTATGACGATATAAAATATACAGTTTTCAAGTAAATATTGATTTTAAATATAATCTAACTCCAGTGAATAAAATTTGATATTTTAATTACAGCCCCCTCAGGTGAATTGTTTATAAGCTACCTAGATACTTTCCTGTATCTCATCAATAATAAAATCACAATCTGAGGTAATTACATGTTTTTGAATCTTAACTGGCTCTTACTGAAAGACTGCTTAAACGAACAATTAAATTGGATATTTATTTTTCTATTCTAATAACTCTAAGAATTTGTTTAGAGAAAAGTTTTTGAAGATGTTTAATGGGTTAGTTTTGTTGAGACAGTGTGTTTTTCATGTTTTGGTTGGCAGCCTGTAGGAATTAAGCCATAATAATAGTTTAAGTTTAGATTCTACTTAATAGAACTGTAAAAATTTGTTTTCAAAAACAGCTTTTAAGATGCTTAGTGGATTAGTTTTTGTGGGGTTGCCAGCTTTTAAGATTTGAAGCCACAATAATAGTTTAAATTTAGATTGTGTTAGTATAGTAGTAGTTTCTTAGGTCTTCTTTTAAACGTGTGAGGGAAGGAGCATTGCAGCTACTGGGACATCTGGAATACTGCTGATTTCTTTCATAAAATCTCTACCAAAAGGATAGCCTCTAGGCTTTAGAACACACGAAGGCTCTATACTGTTAGATTCCCCAAATTGTCAGTATAGTTAGTTCTCTTTCCCCACTTGTGACTTGGGAAGTTCTCTTATCCAAGTTTGGGTCTTGCTTATAAGCTAACCTGACTATGTTGTTGTTGGTGGTGGTGGTGGTGGTCTGTGTCAGTGTCTGGTGCTGAAATAGTATGATGTCTTATTAGCTTATATTATTATTAGCTTATTATCCTATAGGTAGCTGAATACATAGGAATAGTTTATAGGAGAAGAGGAAATTTAATCAGTTCTCTTACACTTTTCTAACCTAATAGCTAGCTAAAAGAGGACTTTGTGGAGGTGTTTTTCTTTTTCCTTTCACTTACTCTTCTTTTTGTTGTGTGTGTGTGTGTGTGTGTGTAGTTTTTTGGTTTTCGAGGTTTTTTTTTGTCTTATAATAACCCTCTGAAGTAGGTAATCTTGTTACCTTCCTTTTACAAATGAAGACACCAATGCTCTTGCATTTCATTCAAAAAATTATTAAAATTATTGGACATCTTCTGTCTGCCAGTTTTACTCATAAGGAATACAAAACAAAAAAGACATATTCCATGCCCTTAAGAAATTTAGTCTGTTACAGAGAGATATATTCAAGACTACTCTTAAGACCTAGAAAAGTGGTGAATGGGAGTGGAGGGAGTAATACATTGCCACCAACCCCCAGAGCATTTCCTGTGTCTTCCAACTCTTAAGAGTCTCATTGTTAATGTGTCATTCTGTAATTATTTCATGTTTATCATATACTAGACCCTGTTCTTGGCACGAGAGTACAGTGGTAAGCAAGACAGACACAGTTCTTGTCTATATATGACCACCCACTCTCTTTGCAATACTTGAGATAACTTTGGAGGATCACTCACTTTTTTCTCTTCATTAAGAAGAGGCAGAAGACTGGTATAAATTATAAAATATGACACTTATACTAAATAAGAACAAAGTTGTTTTTAAAGTCTTTTAAGAGTTCAGAAGTGTTTACATTTTAGTCTAAGTTTTAGAATATATGTAAATTTTTACTCAGTAATTAAAAAATACTGTGTTAGGTCCTGGACATACAGTGATGAACAAGATACTAAGATCTCTCCTCTCATGATCCTTTTATTTTATTGGGTGAGGTAGACATTAAACAAGTGACTAAATAATTAAGCATTACAATTCAGATAACGATAAATGATACTCCACAATTTTTAAAAGGGAAAGGGAGGCAAGCGATGGTGGGTAGGGTAACCTTAGATAGGGTGGCCAGGAAAAGCTTCTCTGAGAATCTTCTATGAGGAGATGACATTTGAGTGCCGACCTGAGTAATAAGAAGCCAGCCTTGAGTCATGATCTCCTGGTGACACACACGAGGTAGAAGGAACAGTAGGTACAAAAAATCTGAAGCTGGGAATGAGTTTGCAGTATTTGAAGAATACAGGATCCCAGTGTGCTGGAACTTACGGAAGGAAGTAGAGAATGATAGAAAAGTTCAAGCAGGAAGTAGTTCATGTATTACATATTTAGTCATGGCAAGTAGTATCCTAAGTGCATGAAAGCTGATTAGAGGATTTTATGCAGAGAATAGTGCAGTCTGTTGTTGTTTTTTTAATACCCTGGCTGTTGTTGGAACAGTGGATTGTAGGGGGATATGAGTAAAAGCAGGAAAATTAGGCTATTGCAGAAGTCCAGTAGATAATTCAAGGCTCTTGCTCAGATGATGGCAACGGAAGATTTTTTTTTTTTAAGTAGATGGATTTAAGGCATTTTTGGATATAAAACTAGTAGGTCTTGCTTTCTGATAGATTCAATGTGGAGGGGAAACAGAGGAATCAAGGATGATTCCTTTCAGTCTAAAGCAGTTCTTCTAGTATTTATTATACCACAGGTTTGTGTGTAATGAATTTTCTCAGTCTGTGTTTATCTATGAATGTCTTTATTTTGCGTTCTGCTTTAAAAGATGGTTTTGCTGGAAATAGAATGTCTGGTTTACAGTTTTGTTTGCTTGTTTTTTCTTTCATTGTTTTGAATATGTTAATCCATTACGTTTTGGACATCAGCCATTAATTATATTAATGTCTTCCTGTACATAAGTTTTCTTTTGTTGGTATTAAGATTTATCCTAGATTGATTCTGTCACTCATTCACTTCTGTCTCTCTGACTTTTAACAGTTTGACTATGTATATAGTGGATCACTGTATGTTTGTCCTACTTGGGCTTTGTTGAGCTCACATAGATTAGTTAGGTTTGGGATGTTTTCAGCCATTATCTTTCCAAATACTTTTTCAGTCCCTTGATTCTCTCCTCCCCTTCTAAAATGCCCATTTAACGTATGTTGAAATGATTGATGTTATTATTCTCTTCTCTCTGAAGCTCTATTTACTTTTTTCTCTGATTATCTTTATCTGTGCTCTAGTTTCTCTATTAAGATTTCCTGTTGTCTGACTCTTTGTCATTGTGTTTTTCTTTGCATGTTTAAACACAGGCTGCCTCATCCTAGCAACACTACTATTTTAACCATGTGGGATAGGTCATGGTAGCAGCCATAAGCAAGAATAATAGACTCTCATAGTTACTACTACCTAAAGTTCAGTAGTCACTAATGACTAAACACTTCCCAATATGTTGTTTGCCTGTAGTTAGTTTCCAGAGCCTAGTTTCTGGCCATTTTGTGTCATTTTATAGTTGTTTGTAGGGAGGATTGGCCAGCCTCTTTACTTCCTTTTCCAGATATCTCAATCTTCTCATAAAGATTTTATTAGGTTTTCTTCTAGAAGTTTTATAGTTGTAGTGTTTTTCTTTTAGATGTTTGAACCATTTTGTGTTAAATTTGTGTTTGCTTTAAGTTGAACTCCAAGGTTTATTTTTTACAATATGGATGGATATCCAGTTGTCCAATACCATTTATTGAAAAGTCTGCCCCTCCCCAGTCACCTTCTATATCAAAAATCTTTATATGTGGGTCTTTTTCTAGACTCTTATTTTCCATTGATTGCTGTGTCTGCCTTTATGACATCACTACACTGTCTTGTTTACTGTGCTTTATAGAAAGTCTTGATATCAGATAATATAAATGGTTCATATATTTTTTGGCATTTCCATACAAATTTCAGAGTTACTTTGTCAATTTTTATTTTTAAAAAAAGTTCTACTTGGATTTTTATTGGGATTACATCAAATTTATAGATCAATTTGGACACAATTGATGTCTTATTAACAAATTTTAATTCATGAGCTTGGTGTATCTCCATTTCAGTTGGTTCTTCTATAATATCTTTCAGCGTGTTTTGTTATTTTCTGTGTATAGGTTTTGTACACATTTTATTAAAACTAAAAGTTTTTAGATGCTACTGAGTATGGCATTTAAAAATTTTTGTTATCCATTGTTTTATTGCTAATAGTTATAGTGATCTTGTAACCTGCAAACTTGCTACATTCACCTATTAAATCTAGTAGCTTTTATGTAGTCTTTAGGATTTTCTACCCACTCAATCATATTATCTACGAATAAAAAGAATTTTAATTTCTTGTTAATTTATATGCCAATTTCTTTTTCTCACCTTATTGTACTGCTTGGACCTCTGGGAGATAGGCTAATAGAAATGTGAGAGTGAATTTCCTTGCCTTGTTCCGGATCTTAAGGGAAAAACAGTGATTCATTCACTATACAATATGAAGTTAACATTAGCTTATTCATGGATGCTCTTCATCAGGTTAAACATGTTACTTTCTGTTTCTATTTTGCTAAGAGTTTTTTTTTTAAATCATAGTTACTTGCTGATTTTTTTTTTTTTCTTAGACGGAGTCTGGCTCCGTCAACCAGGCTTTAGTGCAGTGGCGCAATCTCGGCTCACTGCAACTTCCGTCTCCCAGGTTCAAGCGATTCTCCTTCCTCAGCCTCCCGAGTAGCTGGGACTACAGGCATGCACCGCCGTGTCCAACTAATTTTTGTATTTTTAGTAGAGACAGGATTTCACCATGTTGGCCAGGATGGTCTCGATCTCTTGACCTCATGGTCCGCCTACCTTCGCCTCCCAAAGTGCTTTGAGATGGGATTACAGGTGTGAGCAACCGTGCCCAGCCACATGCTGATTTTTATCCAACAATTTTTCTGTACTTACTAATAGTTTGTTTCTCTATTATCACTTTTCTTATTCTTTTCCACTGAACTATCTAATCTGCTATAAATCCCATCTAATAAATTTTCTCTTCTAGATCTTATATTTTTTTCAGTTCTAGAAATTCAACTTTTTGGTTTTTTTTGAGGCAGAGTTTCACTTTTGTTGCCCAGGCTGGAGTGCAGTGGCACAATCTCAGCTCACTGCAACCTCCGCCTCTTGAATTCAAGTGATTCTCCTGCCTCAGCCTCCCAAGTAGCTGGGATTATAGGCGCTCGCCACCATACCCGGCTTATTTTTGTATTTTTAGTAGAGACGGGGTTTCACCCTGTTGGCCAGACTGGTCTCGGACTCGTGACCTCAGGTGATCCAGCCACCTCAGCCTCCCAAAGTGCTGGGATTACAGGTGTGAGCCTTCGCTCCTGGCCTGAAATTCCACTTTTTTATAGAAGTTTTTATATCCTCCATTTTGTTTCTGTCTTAAATACCTGTCCTAAATTCCTTGACTGCTAATTGTAGTATCTCTATCATTTGTTTATCATTTTCTCTATCATCTTATCATTTTGTTTCTGTCTTAAATACCTGTCTTAAATTCCTTGATTGCTAATTGTATTATCTCTATCATTTTTGTGGTCCCTTTTTTTTTGAGACGGAGTTTCACTCTTGTTGCCCAGGCTGCAATGCATTTCAGAACCATAGCTCACTGCAACCTCTGCTGCCTGGGTTCAAGCGATTCTCCTGCCTCAACCTCCGGAGTAGCCTCCAGAGTAGCTGGGATTACAGGTATCTGCCACTACACCCAGCTAATTTTTTGTAGTTTTAGTAGAGACAGGGTTTCACCATGTTGGCCAGGCTGGTCTCGAACTCCTGACCTCATCTGATCCACATGCCGTGGCTTCCCAAACTGTTGGGATTACAGGCATAAGCCACTGTGTCCGGCCTGTGGTCCATTTTATTTACTGATTTTCGTTGCAATTACAGGTCATAATTTTCTGCTTCTTTGCATATGTAATACTTTTTAATTTAGTGCTGAACACTGATTTTTATGGTTTTTGAGCATTTGAGTTTTCTTCTCTTCCTTTGAAGTGTATTGAAGTTTGTTCTTCTCTTCCTTTAAAGTGTATTGAAGTTTGTTTCAGCAGAACTGGAACATGTGTCAGCCACTTGTAGATCCCTGGTAGCTTTTTGCCCAGCCTTTTGGAGTTTTTATCTACATATATAGAGTTTAGTTTTCAGCTATAGATTCCAAATTCCAAATCTACGTAGGGATTTGTGTAAATTTTGAAGCTGTTTCTTTATTTTTCTTCCATATGATTCTTTGCCACCTCGAACACTAACCTCCTTCTCTTTAGCTCTGCAGTACTGCCTTGCTTTGCTTAAGTTGCTTCTTTCTGCACAACAGTCAAGTTGTCTTGAGATAGAATCGTCTCATTTGTTTTTTTCTTTTTCAGGTCTAACAGTTTATGCTTTTTGTTGTCCAATTTCTGAAAACACTTGTTTCTGATATTTTGTTCATGTTTTGAGATGGTGGTGCTGGGAGAGTTGCTGCAGTATCAGGTACTCCACTGCGGCCACATGCAGAAGTCTATTAACAGCTATTTTAAGGATTCAATAAAATATATAGGCCCCTTCACACCCTCTGTTTCTTTAGTGATTTATTTTCCACTATTCTCCACTAAACCTGTTTCCGACTTCTTTAGCTCAAGCTACTAAACTCACCTCTTCTTTTCTTGCTGCCGGTAAATGATCTTGCCTTCTACTTCTCTGAGAAAATAGGAAGTTGCCTTGTGGTATTCCACCAAATTAATATATTTCTTGTCCCTAACTTAATACTTGCTCAATTCTATACCTGTTCTTGTCTTCTTTCCCTTATCTCTCAACAGAAGAGTTGTCCTTCTGCCTGTCTGAATGCTGATCTCTCTCTGCCTACCCTCTAGGTCTCATCCATTTCTATCTCAGAATTCACGTTATGATTCATTCTCTTTCTCCTACTTCTTTATTTTCTTATTTTTTACTAGCCTATTCTCATGAGTAGTTAAATGCTTAATTTTACCCCCATATTTAAAAAAGAAATCCTTCCTGAAACCCACAACCTTTCCTCTAGCTACCACTGTATCTTCTTCCTTTTGAAAGAAGAAAGTCAAAGTTTAGTCAAAGTGTTGATTGAATTAGTCTCATGCCTCACCTTCCATTCAGTTTTGAACCCCAGTAACAAAAATCTTTAATACCACTCCTCTGAAACTTTTATAAAGGATACCATGACCCCTCACTGCTGAATATAATAGGTAATATCAGTTCCAAATGACAGCCTTTTTTCAGTTCACTCTGTTGACCATTTCCATACACACACTACCCCCTCGTCCCCCCAGTTTGGTACATTCTCATTTTTAAAATTCGTTAAGATGTCACACTATCCTGGTTTTCCTGTTACATTTTAGGCCCGTTCCTTCTCACACCCTTCAAGGGTATCTGTTGCTTTGCATTTTGTCTATATTTGTCCAAAATAATCTCATCTACTTTGATGGTTTCAATTAGTCTCATTATACCAATGACTCCTAATTATATGTCCCCATCCTAAGCTCTAGGCCCGTATAATCCAACTCTTTATCAGCTGATCAGTTTTACCTGGATGTCACATAGGTACTTCAAACTCAACTTTTCCAGAGCCAAACTCGTATCATACCCACACTTCTATAACTATCTGTATTAGTCTCCTATTGCTGCTATAACAAATTAACATACGTTTAGAGGCTGCATAAAATAACACAAATTGATTATTTTAGAGTTCTGTGTGCCAGCAGTCTGACATGGGTTTCACGGGGATAAAACTAAGTTGTTAGCAGTGCCATGGGTTTTTCGTTTTGTTTTGTTTTGTTTTTTTTCTGGAGACCCTAGGGAAGAATATGTTTCCTTGACTTTTTTAGCTTCCAGTAGCTGCATCTTCAAAGCCATTAATGGCTGCTTGAGCCTTTTTACATTGCATCATTCTGACAGGGCTCTTTTTTGTAGTCAAATCTCTTTCAGCCTCGCTCTTATCAGGATACCTCAGTATACATTGATCCTACTCAGGGAAGCCAAGATAATCTCCCCATCTTAAGATCCTTGATTTGGTCCCATGCCATGCAAATTTCCAGGGGTTCAAAGATTAAGACATGAACATTTCTGGGGTCATTATCCTATCATACTATCTTAGTGAATGGTACTCACTCATGTAACCTAAAAACCTAGAGGTCAGTCTTGACTCTTCCTCAACCTGCTTTACAACTAGTCAGGCACCAGATCGTATCAGTTCTGACTCCTTGGTTGCTCTATTTTTGTGTATTCCTACTGCTACTGCATTAATCCAGATCATAATTATTTGAGACACTGCAACTCTTTTTCTGCTTCTAGTCTTTCCACATTCGTTCTCCACACTATCATCATAGTCGTCTTTATAAAGTTCTGTTTATTTCACACCTTTGCTTAAAACCTTTCATTGGCTCCCCATTGTTCTGCCTTATGGTGTGGAAGATTCTTCATACTCAGACCTTACCTTTTTTGTCCAACCTCATCTTTCTCCACTCTCCCCACAGCCTATCAGCAAGCTGTGGAATAGAAGACAATATTTACTCCCTCAATCTGTAAGAGCATTATCCATGGAACTTTCTGTGGTGGTAGAAATGTTTTATATCATATATGCACTATTCAATATGGTAATCAGTAGCCATGTGTGGCTACCGAATACTTGAAATGTGGTTAGTGTGACTGAGGAATTGAACTTTTAATTTTGTTTAATTTTAATGAATTTGAAGTTAAATAGCCACATGTGGCTAGTGGTAATGATTTGGACAACAGAGATCTCGAACAGTGCTTCTCAACCAGAGGCAATATTTGCCCTCCACGCCCCTAGGGGACATTTGACAATATATGGAGACATTTTGGGTTTTCACACTTGGTGAGTTCTACTGGTATCAGATGGGAAGAGGCCAAGGATGCTGTTTCAGCATCCTCCAAAACAGGATGTCCCCCGCCCCCATAACAGACTTAGCCCAAAAGGTCAGAGTGCTGAGGTTAAGAAACTCTATTCTAGACTGTTCCTTCTTTGTTCGTAATACGTACTTATAGTTTAGGATTCGTCTTAGATATCAACCCCTCTGGAAAGTGTTCTATGATTTCTCAGGTCTGAATTTTATATTTTCTGTTCCATTATATCCTGTACTTACCCTTATTTGTGTGATACAGTAACCTTTATGGTAGTTATAATTGGCATTTTTATTTGGTCTTGGCTTCTTGAGTATAGGAACATATGCATTGGAATATACCCAGAGGCACATGAACGTGATCAATATTTGTTGAATGTATGAATGAATATAAACTAATGAATCAATCATTAAACATATTGCGGTTTAAAATAGAAGTGTTGCCACCTTAAATTTATACCTTTTAGAGATCATACACTTATAAAATATTTGGAAATATTTTTGGGAGTTACTCCTGGTTTGCCAATAAGTAAAGATAACTCGTTCCTTTAGAAGGGAAGAACTTTTTTTTTTCTGTTTCTGCCATTCTTCCCTTTGCTCCCGCTCTACTCAGTTTAGTATGCCCCTTCCTTCCATACTCACCTGTTAAAAGATAACCAATCCACCCCACTCTCATCCCCAGAGTGCTCGTGGGGAACTAAAACTTTATTGCATAAATGCAGGAAGGATTTAAGCAGGTGAAGTGGGACAAATAGACTAGAAACTAAAAAAAAAAAAAAAAAAAAAAAGAACTGACTAGCATTATAGCAGAGTGGCTCAGAGCAGAGGCTATAGAATGAAACAGAACTGAGTTTGAATTCTTGTCCTGCCATTCTTTTCTGAATTCCCATAATTCTAACCTAACTTAGGTGGGTATAAAGAAGGATAATAGTACCTATTTACTGAGTTGTCATATATATTAAATGAGATAATTAGTGTAAATAAAGTGCATAGCACATAAGCACACATGGCAGTTTTAGTTGAAGGTGTTATATGTGTAAATTCATAATGTGGATCAAATTGACTTAATTTCCATAAATATATGTTTCTAAGTCTAAACATTAGTCAAGGATTGCATTTTATGTTCATCATCACAGAACTTACTGTTTAAAAATAAATGCTCACCATATGGAATTACTGAGGGCAGAGTATTGAAGTTCTTAAACATAGCAGGTGGAAGATGGAGAAAGTTTGGAATCACCTGGCTAAAGCCATCCAAGAAACTGGAAGGTGCTTACTGTAGAACACCTCATGCTCCCTCCCTCTCCAGGCCTTTGTAGGTGCTATTCACTTTACCAGCAGTGCTCTTCTTGAGTTTCTTCACTTGCCTAAGTTCTACTCCTTTTGTTGCACTAGCTCAGAAGTTACCATTTTCGGAAATCTTTATCTACTAGGACTATGCATTTATCTGCAGATAATAGAAAATCCTAACTATAGAATGAAACAACTGGTGGCTTAAAGTAGTAAGAATTTGTGTCACCAAATAAGGAGTCCAAAGTTAGGCATTCAAGAGTATTGCAATAACTGCAATGCCACCAGAGTCCTAGTCTCTTTTTTATTTGCTATGTTATCTTTTGTTGTGTCACATCACTGATGGCCTGCTGTATCACTATGCCTTTAGTCCAAAGACTAAGGCAGGAAAAAGGGAAGAAGGGCAAACGGGCTTTCTTCTAGGGAAGCCATCTTTTTATTCAGGACACCTCCTTATATTCAGGAAAACCACTTTAGGAACTTCAACCTCCAGAGTAATGTCACATGGCTACCCCTACCTGCAAGTGGAACTAGGACATCTTTTGTTTTCTAGTCTAAACCAGAGGAAGAAAAAGAATGTGGTGGTTAGCAACATATCTGTCATGAGACAACCTATTAGTCATGCTGTCCAGTGTTAAGGGCCCCAACTTCCTTGTACTCTGTGTATATCCCTATCAAAGCTATTACCATGTACTATGCTATCGCCAGCTTAATTTGTTTTCTTCTCCAGAAATAAGTTTTGGAAGTAAGGGCTGGGACTTATGTCTCTATATCCCTAGTACTTTAACACTGTCTTTTCATGGAAGACACTCAGTAAATATTTACCGGATCGTTATTTACAAACAGTGATTATCAAAAAGTAAGTAAATATGCACATAATATCCCCTAAACAAAGTTTCTTTGTTTTTTATTGTTATTGTTAGTATTTATTAATTACTATGAGGCAGACATAATTTTTTATCATTCACATGTTTTATCATTCAGTCCTCATAATTTGCCTGTGAGGTTAATGTGTCATCATTGTCATTTTACAGATGAAGAAACAGACTTAGACAAGTTTAAGTAATTTACCTAAGGTTTTAAAACTTACTTATTGGTAGAGTTAGACATTTAATTCAGATAATCTGACTTCAGATCCCAGACTTTTAAAAAACTATGCTATATCATTCTTTACAGATTTTCTGAAGTATGAGCTTATAATCAAGAAAATGTTCCTTAATTTTCCAAGTAGAAAGTAATCTGAAATGAAAAATTAAAAACTGGACTCATCTTACTGAATTTTGGTAACCAATAATTGTAAACAGTCTGTTTTTATAAGCAGGTTGTCTGAATGCCATTTTAAAAACTTACAGTGTGCTCACTAAAGTGAAATAGCTAGAATAATGTTAGATATTTAAGTTGATTCCAATTATGAAGACAATATGAAATCTACTAGAAGTAAAAAATATAAAGTATCTTTTCTAGTTTTAAAGCTATGAAAAATTTTATCTGTTTATCGGTAAAGACAAATGAAAATATTTGTAGTAGCATAAATATGAATAGATTTTTTTGTTAATGTTCTAGTGCTTTTGCAGTGAAAATGTAATTTTTAACAATAACCAGCATATCTTAAACTAAATTTCTTATCTGAGTTGTAACACTTTTAGATGTATAATGTCCTAATACACTTGTAAATCTGATCCAGTTACATTTTTCATAATTAGTTTACTAGTGAGGGTAACATTTTACCCTTGATATATCCAACACCAGAGCATTATTAGCTAAACCCAGCTGAGTGTAAAAGTTTCTCAGTCTATATTACCGAGTCCCCTTATTTTACTTCAGTTACGTTGGTCTACCGGAGAGGTATAGTAGGGACTAAAATGTAAGAGAAATAACTTTTTTTTTCCTTGAGACATCATCTCACTCTGTCACCCAGTCTGGAGTGCAGTGCCATGATCATAGCTCACTGCAGCCTCAAATTCCTGAGCTCAACTCAAGTGATCCTTCTGCCTTAGCCTCCTGAGAAGCTGGGACTATAGGTGCACACCACCAAACCCGGCAAAAAAAATTTTGTTTTTTTGTATGGATGAGGTTTCATTATGTTGCCAAGGCTGGTCTTGAATCAACTCCTGGCCTCAAGTGATCCTCCTGCCTCAGCCTCCCATGAGAAAGAATTCTTAACATGTGGTGTACAAAAGGCCTAGTCTGCTGAGAGTCAACCAAAGGAGGATGGGAAATAGTAGTCCAGTGTTTCCCAAAATATGCTCCTTGGAATAGTAATTCCATAAAATAGGAATATGTTATGCAGAAGGTTCCATAACCAGGCATGGTAGCTGTCGCCCCAGCTACTCAGGCTGGGAGGATTACTTGAGCTCAGGAGTTCCAGACTGCAGGAGCTACAATTGTGCCGCCACAGTACAGTCTGGGTGACAGAGCAAGACCCCATCTCTTTAAACCAAAAAAAAAAGTTCCATAGTCAAGTATGTTTATGAAATCAATTAAAAGATGTCTTAAATGCTGTATCAGCTGCTACATGTCATCAACCTTATTTGTGCAGTATGTTCCAAAATTTTTTCGCTCTGAATTCCTCTTCACCCTTTTCCTCATACAACTTCTCATGAAACTGGTGTTATGAAACACAATATTTATGAAATAGTAAGGTCTATAGGGCAAGTTTCTAGCATAGAAAGAGAAATTACTTTTTACATATTATTCATAAGTAACAGGATGTTGAGAACTTCCTGTTTATATTACTGCCTTCAGGTGTGTATACCAACAGGAAGCAATCTCCCAACTAATTCTAATGTTTGGGTCCCCTAAATTGACTAGTTTTGCTTTGGAGTTATTAGAAAAAATAAAGGTTAAGAGGGCTGTATATTTTGGTTCCCTTTAGCAAGGCTAATGTAAAATTAAATAACATTTAGCTTGCCAGGAATTCAGCTGAAAACAAGAGAGAAGTATTTCTATCTCATGGATTCAGTAATTCAACGCAATTCTAGTAAGATTTTAGAAGAGTAGACAACCTAGGCTGGTTGCCGTGGCTCATGCCTGTAATCCCAACACTTTCCGAGGCAGGAGAATCCCTTGAGCCCAGGAATTTGAGACTAGCCTGAGCAATATAGGGAGATCCAACTCTACAAAAAATAAAAAATCAGCTGGGCATGATGGCATGAACATGTATTCTCAGCTGCTTGGGAGGCTGAGGTGGGAATATCTCTTGAGCCCAGGAGGTCAAAGGCTGCAGTGAGCCATGAACGTGCCACTGCACTCCAGCCTGGGTGACAGAATGAGACCCTGTCTCAAAAAAAAAAAAAAAAAAAAGTAGACAACCTTTGCTTACTTTTTCCCTATCACCTGGCTGCAGAGATCAAAGGCTTAAAACCAGGGATAAAAGAGGCTGAGTATTTTAAGTTCATTTAAGTCTGTATTATATACCTTCCAGGAAGAGTGTACCGTCTTATTTTCTAGGCTTTCTAACCAGCCAGTGTTCTAAGAAAGCATTTTTATGTTTTGCCAGCTATTTCTATGTTTAAAAAATGCAGGTAGCCTATATTTTTGGTAACTTAGCATACCCTAGTAAAGCATCTGCTTTACAGGGCATGCTATGCTCAGCACCTAGAAGGCCAAGTAAACTCACCTGGTCAAAAATGGAACGTGTCTAATGAGTTCCTTCTCATTGGTACGTATATGGCTTTCTGAGTTAAGTCAGCTCTACTAGGGTAGGGTTTATTCATGAGAACTGACCAAAGGAGGATTTTCTAGGACTGTCATTAGGAGAGAAAATTTGAAAAATGATGTGGGGTTACCAGAATACCTGTTGCTTCTGGAGGATTAAGGGTATTGTCACTTCCTGAAACTAGGTAACAGATGCCATCATTTAGATAATTGTGCAGAGTCAGGTTCCTTCCAGGGGAGAAGTCTTAGTGATGTCCTCTTGCAGGGGAATATAGTAAAAAACTTGTAGTTGGTATATTTTAAGTTTTAAACACTGATTATGTAATCCTTTAAAACAGGGGTCCCCCAGGTATGGTTCATGGCCTGTTAGGAACCGGGCCACACAGCAGTAAGTGAGCAGCAGGCGAGCAAGCATTACTGCCTGAGCTCCGCCTCCTGTCAGATCAGCAGCGGCATTAGATTCTTATAGGAGCACAAACCCTATTGTGACCTGAGCATGTGAGGGATCTAGGTTATACGTGCCTTATGAAAATCTAACTAATGCCTAATGGTCTAAGTGGAACAGTTACGTCCCAAAACCATCCCCATAATCCCCACCCCATCCATGGAAAAATTGTCTTCTGTGAAACTGGTCCCTGGTACTAAAAAGGTTGGGGACCATTGCTTTAAAAGACTTTTTCTCTCTACCTTCCAACTCTACTGGCACAGTGTTTGTACTCCTGAGGCAAATGATCAAAATTAACAGTTTCTCTAAAAACTGTCCTACTTTAGTGAACAGCAAAGCCTATCATGAGATAAACCTTAAGAACCAACTTTCTGGGCACACATGAGTTGTCCATTACAAAAATCTAAAACCTAAAAAAGAAAAAAAAATCACGGCAGAGGTACTAACTACCCCATGTGAAAAATCCAATTTTAGCATAGTTAAAATCAGGCAAAGGAAGGCAGTGCAAGCAGTCTGTTGGTAGGAAGTCTGTTCATGTATCATGGTTATCTGTGTGGAATTTCAGTAGTACCTGAGTTCTCACCAGGATCCTATCTGGGACACTGCAATAGAGATTATTTCCCTGGGTATAACCTTCCTAGTCTCATCTCCATCTTGGCTTAATGGAATCTTATTGGTATGGCTTGCTCCGTATCTAAGTACTGTATGTTTCACAGATCTTGGATATTAAAACATATGATTGCTCAGATATAGTCTAGATGGTAATAACAAACAGGTGTGGTCCAGCAAATCAAGCATCTAGTGCTTATGGCCCTGGAAGGAATCAGCTACTGACCCTGTAGATGGACCAGAAGGGCTAAACTTGAGACCCACAGCTAGATCTCTTCCACAAAATTGTTTTGTTTGGCCCACACTGATGTTCTAAAATTTTTGGATTGGTTGCCATATTTTAGAAAGAGGAAAGTTCACAGAAAAACTTAGGTATTTGTTTTCTCTTTTCTCTTGAAAACAGGACACTGAACCCTTGTTTGTGCATGACAGCAGTTGAACCTAAGTAGTGGTTATTCCTTTTAAACATGACATGCACTCTTTAATCCTCTTAGTCCCCACCATGCTTTTACCTCGTCAGATTTTTCTTACCTATGTTCTACTGTACTCATGTGCATTACGTGCCTGGCGTTTGAGTTTGTGGCTTTTGTGTTAGATTATTTGGGGGCAAGGTTATTATAAGAGCTATTCTTTACAGGGTTGGGGACCCATAATGGTACATATGAGGATAGATAACGGGAAGAAAGCCTCTGTTTTTGTTTCTTAGTAATATAGAGTCTTTACTGTCAGTTCCTGCTTTAGCTGCCATTACAACAGCCAGCCAATAGAAAGCAAAAATAGTATATAACAAAGAATAATGATAACTGTTTTGAGTCTCTGCTATAGATCAGCCACTGTGTAAAACATGTTGCCTTCTCACTTTCCTGTGAGACTATCCTTGATTACTCTATTTTAAATTGTGGTTTAACATACCCTCCCAACACTTTTTCTTCATAGTGTTTATCATCATCATGTAACATATGTTTTACTTTTAAATTTTATTGTCTGTCTTCCTGTTACTAAAATATAAGATAGTGCCTAGAGCATAGTAGGCACTTGATGCTAGATGAATATATAAATGAATAATGTTGTTTAATTTTTAAACTTTCCAAGTCTGTCCCATGGTTTAGTGTTTTGAATCAGAAGCCAGTCCTCTTCATTTACTTACTGCTAAAGTGTTCCTGAGAAACAGACCTACTATTAGAATGGGGCCTTCTAAGAGGTGACACACTCCCAGCAATAAATTTGAGTAGTTCACTCCAGTAGTAATTCTTAACAATTACCTTCCTGCCCTCCAGAGATATATGCTGCATCTGTGAGGGGTTATGGATGTGTGGAGTATGCAATTCCAAAAAATTATCTTCTTCCCTTTACAAGAGAAAGCATGCTTTCTCACCTCAAATCCTTGCTTTAATGAATACTAAATGGTGACCAAGGTCAACTCACCGACCCAGACTTGATTGAAACTAAAATTTTGTTTGCAGTATCTAATTAAAATATATCAAATAAATAAATAACAAAAATTCACCTGTTACTGCTCGAAAAAGGCTCATGGGTAGAAGATCGCATTTATTTTGTGATATGGCACTGGAGTTACTGTTAGTAAGATTTATCTCAGAATCTTATTTTTTCTTTCTATTCACTTAGTGGAGAAGAAATAGGCACTTTTCAAAATGAAGAGCATGTCTGTGCAGAATTTACTTGAATGAGAAAATTTGGCAGTGGGGCCAGATTTAAATAGCTTGTTTGGTTTTGTTTAGTATCACAAAAAGAAATAATTTATATAAGGCCATGCCATTTAAAGGATTGTGAACCTTTTACTCTTTCCTTTTTTTACATTAAACACTTGAGTTATTGTATCCTCCTTTAGTATGTGAGAAAAACATGGTTATTAATGTTTTTGTTTTTCTCTCCTGTTAGGGACTCGAGTGGACTAAATTGCCACTGAGCCCCAAAAAAAATAAGTTCTGGTAACTTTTGTGTTTCGTGATTATAAACAATGCTCTAACCATTGTCAGCTAGCTTTCAAATTTATTACATTGTCTCAAAAATATGATGGCAATTTCTCATCATTACGTGAAAGAAATGCAATTTTCATTAATATGTTTATATTCAAAGAATGACACAATACACAAAAGTGTGCTCTGATGGAAACAAATGAATTCTTACAGTATTCTAATTTTTCTATCTTTGCACTTTAAGTCATTTCAAACTTGCAGAAAAGTAAACTCTAGGGGAGAAAAGAAGGAAAAGTTACTAGGAACAGAGAAAACAGAGACTAAAGAATTGACTTTTCCTCTCAATGGCCTACCTGTTTGTTAAGGCTGTAACTTTGTAATCTTGAAGAATCCAGTAGAAATCCAGTTTTTGGAAAGCATCGTGGCAGCTGGACTGTCAAGTACCATCATTTTTTTACATGCTGAAAAAAGTTAAAAACACAGTGACTAGAAAGATCTAAACCTTATCCTTCTTGCTGATACCACCACCCATCCCCACCTGCTAGTAGAACTGTGTGATCTTTTCAAATAGCACACAGAAACATTGATAATAACCTTGCCTTCTCCTGAGTGATTCAGAGTGAATTTAGGGGAATGTTACATGATGATCCTATGATGGTCAGTTTTTGTAGAACTTAACAATGGGAAGACGTGTTCTTAAGATGGCTCTCATTTGAATTCTATTTCAAGGGGACTGAAATCTTTTGGCTTTGGTACCCTTTGGCTATTTGAACCATAGTTCCTACTATATGAGTGTTTTAGCAGTATGCCCTTGTCTAAGCATTTCATTTGGTTCTTACTTTGGCACTATGTAGCCAAAGATACTATGATACTATGGTACTTTCTACCGTGTTATTCATTATCTCAGTTTCAGAGATTCAGCTTCCTTTTTTACTATTAAGTTCTAAAAAATTCATTGTAGTTGTGTTTCTTTCCTGGATTTATCTTTTGATTTATCATCAATTTATGAACTCAGTTTCTTTAAAGTATTAAACAGGCAAATATAAATAGCTAAGAAAACCAAAATATATTTTAGAGCACATTCATAAAAATTACCAATGAATGTCCCTACTTTTTTCTTTTATAATGTAATGTAATCATTTCTTAGTTTTATGTGCAGAAACTTCTCAATATTAAGCACAGAATCTACTTAGTAATATCTTACATGTCTATCTTAGAGTAAGAATTTGTCAGTGCTAATGTTGCAGCCCCTTGGGGCTTCTTAATATTGGAATTTCTCCAGGCTTGATTATAGTTGAGGGAAGTTCAAAGGGAATTTTTTTATTGTTTAGCTTGTATTTAGGTGGCAGTAAATTCTCTAGGTCATCCAGCAGGATTAGGAAGAGAAGCATTGTGAGAAACAAGTATTGGGTTTTGCTGAAATTTGCTTGTCAGCATTGCATCACTTTTCCTTAACTGTTCTCTAAGTACTGATGTCTTTCAAAGTGACTCGGATCATACTCCTTATCTTTGAGCAGAATATTTTGAACAGAAAATTAAGCCATTTTCATTTATATACCTAATTCAGTAGGTTTATAAATAAAAGGGCAAATCCTCACAATAATACAGTACAGTAAAAATTGCTCTCCCCATTTGATTTATATTTTCTAGAACTGAGAAGAGAAAAACAATTTCCTCTTACATTGTTTATAGTAGGTAGCCCTTAAAAGAAAATCACTTATCCCTGCCACCCCCAGTGGTCCTAATAACAAGTTAGGAAACTGAAAATTGCTGAAAATTAAGAATTCTAAGCAACAAGCATGGAAAATAGAGTCCTCATACCTGACCTTTTTCTCTATCTTCCTTACTCAATCCTGTGGAAGAACTGCTGGGGCCTGAGAGAATATAATATCAGGTATGTTGATTGTTTCCATAAATTTAAAGAGGCAACAGAATAAGCTTTATATTTTCTCCCTTTTGATCCTTATACTTTCTCCTTTTTGATCCTTCTGTTAGTGATCTGGTGAAGAAGAGTCCTTTTAGAAACTGCTCCTGAATCAGTGTCGCTTGAGGGGGGAAAAATTAGTATTTCTTTTTGGAGTTTTGTTTTTGAAGCTTAAAAAAATCAAGGGCAGACAAATTCAAGCATAATTATTAGTGTATTTATGTTCCCTCCATATATGGTAACTCAACTGAAGAAACAGTTAAACTTGATTATTTAGGTTTCTGGAATTTAAGCTGACTATTCCAAATACAAAGTTAAAACTTAAAAAAAAAAGAAAAAACTTTTTACTGATACCAATCTGAAAAGAAAAGTTTCATGGACTAATTATGGACATGATACCCTGATTGATCCTCTTCCACCAGAACTCATTTATTGTCAACCTGGCCAGTACTTTGGAAGGTGTTTGTAAGTCTCAAACAAACATTTCTGCTAATTCTGGAAATAATGATCCTCAGATATAATTTCACCATCAAGGATTTGCAAGAAAGCTCCTCAGTGAAGTACTAATTGTTATGCTCTTTATAAGCATCAGCCCTTCCCCAGTTTTTTAACCTTGCTTAAAAAAACAAAACCAAACAGAATAAAATGAGAGGGAAGATTGTCATTACAGGAAACAAATCACTACAGATTTCAAACAAGGGAAATCACTTTTCATTAACATTTGTGAAGTTGTGGCTTAAACCTGATGCTTCACTTTTTCACAGTGGTCCCTAAAAACAGGAGCAGATCTCTCCATTTAGACTACTTTTAAATTGAATATTCTGCCAATAAATAATGAAAACATAGTTCCTTACCATCTGCTTAAAGGTCTTTAAGTTCTGGTAGTAAGACATTTAAAACTCTGGTTCTCTGCAGTCCATCTGGTATGTATTGACAGTTCAGAAACAGATGTCCTGAGCAAACAGGAACACCAAAAAATTAGTATTTGCAATATAGAATATTGTTTCAGGTATTTCTTTATGACAGAAGAGAAATGAAAAGTTACCCATTTTGTTCCCAGCCGAACCTGGGAAAAGTTATTTCTGAACTATTCTGCTTAGATTGATTATTTCTTTCTCTCTAGTAGCACAGCTGTTGTCAGAAATATTTACTAACTTCAATTATATTGTCGATAGCTTAGGAAAAAATAGTATCTGCCCTTTTCTGCACTCACCCTAAGGGAAGCCAGTACTTGTGTAACATAATCTTCAATGATGAGTGACCAAGTCTGATGGTCACCTATAAAATCTGGAGGACTCTTGCTCTTGTGGTATTCCAACCAAGTTAGTGGAGATTACCAGGCTAAATACGTCCTGAATTTCTTAAAGATGCCTTACCTACTCCTAAGTTCGTTGAAGCCTTATTCACAGTACCTAAGATACAGAAGCGACCTACGTGTCCATCGTCAGATGAATGAATAAAGAAAATGTAATTATACATACACAATGAAGTAGTATTCAGCCTTAAAAGGGGGGAACTTCTGTTATTTACAACAACATGGACTAACCTAGAAGGCATTATACTAAGTGAAATAAGCCAGGCACAGAAAGACAAATAATGCATGATCTCACTTATATATGGAATCGTGAAAGGTTGAACTCATATACGTAGAGAGTAAAATGATGCTTACCAGAGACTGGGAGGTGGCAGGGAGGGATATGGGAAGGGGAGATGTTGATCAAAGGGTACACAGTTTTCGTTAGATAGGAAGAATAAGCTGTAGTGCCCTATTGCACAGAATGGTGTCTATTATAACAATAACGTGTTGTATATTTCAGAATTGTGAAAAGAGTTGTTTTTTGGGTTTTGGGGGTGGGTTGTTTTGTTTTGTTGAGACAGGGTCTTGCTCTGTTGCCCAGGCTGTAGTGGCACAATCCTGGCTCACTGCAGCTTTGACCTCTGTGGGCTCAAGCAATTGTACCACTTTAGCCTCCCAAGTAGCTGAGACTACAGGTATGCACCACCACACCAGCTAATTTTTGTATTTTTTGTAAAGATGGGATTTTGCCATATTGCCCAGGGTATGAGAGTAGATTTTAAATGTTTTAGCTACATAAAAAAATATGTGAGGCTGCAGTGATTTGTGATTGTACCACTGCCCTCCAGCCTGGGTGACAGAGTGAGACCCTATCTCTTTAAAAAAATTTTTTTTTCTACTTTAATGTTTTAAATGCCTTACTTTGCCACATCAAATTTTCTATACTTGTTGATAGAATTTGAATTATAAACTCTCCTGCCAAAGATCTGATTTTAAGCAATAACATTTTTAAAATAATAACATTAACGTAACAATACCTATCATAAGTTTTATATCACAAAAATTATGAGCATTTTGTCGCTGTGTTTTATATTTTGAAATTGATACTCAGCTTTAAAAACTTGCCTAATATTACAAAGCTAATGAGTGGCAAATCTGGAACTCAGATCTGGGTCTTCTAATTCTATATCCTATACCTTACCCACTATAGCTTACTGCTTGATATAGACATCAATTTCAAGTAACAGCTGCTTCATTCATCTATTTTATATATATGTCATATCCTTATTATAGGTCTTATGTAATATGGGTTATTCTTTATTATTAATTTGTCAGTAGGAGACTTGCTTATTAACCTCAGATTTATAAAAGCTTCATCAAAGCTACTTTTATTACTCTGCTAATCAGTTACTGGGTGATATTCTTATATGAGAAGTCTCTATGACGTAAGTTCTAGAAGAGTCAGTGAATCATACATTTTGCTGTATGACCATCTTAAGGATAAATTGTTAGGCCGGGCAAAGTGGCTCACGCCTGTAATCCCAGAAATTTGGGAGGCCGAGGCGAGCAGATCATTGAGGTCAGGAGTCCAAGACCAGCCCGACCAACATGGTGAAACCCCATCTCTACTAAAAATACAAAAATTAACTGGGTGTGGTGGCACGCGACTATAATCCCAGCTACTCAGGAGGCTGAGGCAGGAGAATGCTTGAACCTGGGAGGTGGAAGTTGCAGTGAGCCAAGATTGTGCCACTGCACTCCAGCCTGGGCAAGAGAGCAAGACTCCGTCTCAAAAAAAAAAAATTGTTAGGTTTTTTTCCTAAATTAAATACCAACTCAGAGAAAGACGTTTTCATATGCTAAACATAAAAGTGGCATTCTTTTTCATCTGTAATAAAGAATCCCATGATATAGATGTAGCACAAAAAATCAGTAGAGAAAGTGTGAAATACTCAGTAAGTGATACTGGGACAATTTTTAGTTAGGTCCCTACTTTATATCTTACAGAAAAATAAATTCCAGAGGAATTAAAGGCCCACACATGAAAAACAAAATTTTTAAACTTTAAACAGAAAATATAGGATACTATCTTTATGACACTGAAATAGGGGAAAATTTCAAAAACAAAAGACCAAAAGCTCAGATTATGAATGAAAAGATTGATAGATTTGACTGCCTGGAAATGACAAACTTCGATATCACAAGACTTCAAAAACAAAATGAATAGACAGGCTACAACTAGGAGAAGATATTAGCAGCACTTTCTACCACTAGAGGATTAGTATCCAGACTGCCTGATAAATATCCGCATATTTAGATGAGTAAAAGAAATGAATGGGCAGTTCCTTGAACATTGTGGTTCTCCAAGTGTAATCCTCTGACCAGCATTAGCAGCATCTCCTAGGTGCTTGTTAGAAGTCCAGATTTTCAGGTCCCCACTTGAGACCTACTGAATCAGAAACTCTGGAAGTGGAGTCATGCACTCTTTGTTTTAACAAGCTCACTAAGTGAATCTGGTGCATATTAAAATTTTAGAGCTACTCTGTTAAACTCAAATGATAAATAATATGAAAAGATTCAGTTTCATCATCAATCAGAGAAGTATAAAACAATTAGGTACTTTTTCATACCCATAAGATTAGCTAAACTTTAAAACTTAAGTTTTAACAAGAATCTGGAGAAATAAATTGTAGTATTGCTATTAGGAACATAAATTGGTATACGTTTTAGAGAGCAATTTCAAAATATCCAATAAGGTTGACTATATACATTCTTTGTTACCAGATACTTGTACTTTGAAGTTACATACCTTAGGAAAAAACTCTCACACAAGGCCACAAGAGTCACAAATAAAGGATTTCCATTACAGCACCATCTGAAATAGTGAAACTTTGTTATAACATATTGTCTGTCAGTAGAGACATGAACAAACTGTGGTTTTGTTTCATAGAATACTATTTCTATATGCTGTTAAATAGATTAAGTCCAAGATCAGAAGCAAACATGCCAAAAGGTTAGCATCTTGTAAATGTGGACATTGATGCATGCATGTGCACATTCTCTACTGTGTTTGAAATACTTTGTAGTTTTAATTTTTAAAAATTAAATGAGATATTAAAATATTGAAAGAGTTTCCATTTGGCTGTGTCTTATCTTTCAGGATTCTGCCTCAAAGGTGGATTTAGTTTGGACAAACCAGGATCATTATAGTTAAGGGTCGTAACCAGACACTGGAAAACATTTTTTAAAACAATCAGTAAATGCAGATTAATTGAAGATAAGCTGCATACTTTCCTGAGTAAATGCTACGTATGGCCCAAAGTAGAGGAACAGATTGGCATATTGTAGGATCATGTGTAGTAAACTTATTAGAGCTGACTTTTTAACCAGTTTTTGGATTTTTTTAAAAGTAAAAGTTAACTGGAAGAGAGCATGAAGGCTGTATATTCTAAACTGATGCTTATAAACCATTTTTTGCCCATACCCCATTCTGATAAATATAATTATATTCTTGGTTAATATCATTTGAAATTCAAAATAAGTTAAATACTAATCTAAAAAATGAATGAATGAAAGCCTTTTTTATTATGGGGAGGAGACTTTTTCTTGTTTCCACATTTTTTTTAATATACTTTTTAAGTTCTGGGTTACATGTGCAGAACGTGCAGTTTTGTTACATGGGTATGCATGTGCCCTAGTGCTTTGCTGTACCTATCAACCCGTCACCTACGTTAGGTATTTCTCCTAATGTTATCCCTCCCCTAGCCCCACACCCCCCGACAGGCCCCAGTGTGTGATGTTCCCCTCCCTGTGTCCATGTGTTCTCATTGTTCAACTCCCACTTATGAGCGAGAACACACAGTATTTGGTTTTCTGATCTTGTGATAGTTTGCTGAGAATGACGGTTTCCAGCTTCATCCATGTCCCTGCAAAGGACATGAACTCATCCTTTTTTATGGCTGCATAGTATTCCGTGGTGTATATGTGCCACATTTTCTTAATCCAGTCTATCATTGATAGACATTTGGGTTGGTTCCAAGTCTTTGCTATTGTGAATAGTGCCGCAATAAATATACGTGTGCATGTGCCTTTATTGTAGAATGATTTATGGGTATATGCCCAGTAATATTGCTGGGTCAAATGGTATTTCCAGTTCTTGAGGAATCCCCATACTGTCTTCCGCAATGGTTGAACTAATTTACATTCCCACCAACACTGTAAAAGCGTTCTTATTTTTCCACAACCTCTCCAGAATCTGTTGTTTCCTGACTTTTTAATGATCGCCATTCTAACTGCCGTGAGATGGTATCTTACTGTGGTTTTCATTTTCATTTCTCTAGTGACCAGTGATGATGAGCATTTTTCCTATGTCTCTTGGCTGCATAAATGTCTTCTTTCGAGAAGTGTCTGTTCATACCCTTTGCCCATTTTTTGATGGGGTTGTTTTTTTTCTTGCAAATTTGTTTAAGTTCTTTGTTTCTGGATATTAGTCCTTTGTCAGATGGATAGATTGCAAAAATTTTCTCCCATTCTGTAGGTTGCCTGTTCACTCTGATGATAGTTTCTTTTGCTGTGCAGAAGCTCTTTAGTTTTAATTAGATCTCACTTGTCAATTCTGGCTTTTGTTGCCATTGCTTTTGGTGTTTTAGACATGAAGTCTTTGCCCATGCCTATGTCCTGAATACTATTGCCCAGGTTTTCTTCTAGGATTTTTATGGTCCTAGGTCTTATGTTTAAGTCTTTGATCCATCTTGAGTTGATTTTTGTAAAAGGTGTAAGGAAGGGGTTCAGTTTCAGTTTTCTGCATATGACTAGCCAGTTTTCCTAGCACCATTTATTAAATAGGGAATCTTTTCCCCATTGCTTTTGTGTGTCAGGTGTGTCAAAGATCAGATGGTTGTAGCTGTGTAGTGTTATTTCTGAG
Organism: Gorilla gorilla gorilla; assembly: GCF_029281585.2. NCBI lineage: Eukaryota > Metazoa > Chordata > Mammalia > Primates > Hominidae > Gorilla > Gorilla gorilla. The sequence continues at coordinate 56,936,087 of NC_073240.2, read as the reverse complement.
GCCTCTGTTCTGTTCCTTTGGTCTATATATTTGTTTTGGCACCAGTACCATGCTGTTTTGGTTACTGTAGCCTTGTAGTATAGTTTGAAGTCAGGTAGCATGATGCCTCCAGCTTTGTTTTTCTTGCCCAGGATTGTCTTGGCTATGCACGCTCTTTTTTGGTTCCATGTGTAGTTTAAAGTAGTTTTTTCCAATTCTGTGAAGAAAGTCAATGGTAGCTTGATGGGGATAGCACTGAATCTATAAATTACTTTGGGCAGTATGACCATTTTCATGATACTGATTCTTCCTATCCATGAGCATGGAATATTTTTCCTTTTGTTTGTGTCTTCTCTTATTTCCTTGAGGAGTAGTTTGTAGTTCTCCTTGAAGAAATCCTTCACGTCCGTTGTAAGTTGTATTCCTAGGTATTTTATTCTCTTAGTAGCGATTATGAATGGGAGTTCACTCATGATTTGGCTGTTATTGGTGTATACAAATGCTTGTGATTTTTGCACACTGATTTTGTATCTTGAGACTTTGCTGAAGTTGCTTATCAGATTAAGGAGATTTTGAGCTGAGATGATGGGGTTTTCTAAATATACAATCATGTCATCTGCAAACAGAGACAATTTGACTTGTTCTCTTCCTATTTGAATACGCTTTATGCTTTGTCTTTCCTGATTGCCCTGGCCAGAACTTCCAATATTATGTTGAATAGGAGTGGTGAGAGAGGGCATCCTTGTCTTGTGCCAGTTTTCAAAGGGAATGCTTCCAGTTTTTGCCTATTCAGTATGATACTGGCTGTGGGTTTGTCATAAATAGCTCTTATTATTTTGAGATAAGTTCCATCAATACCTAGTTTATTGAGAGGTTTTAGCATGAAGGGGTGAATTTTATCGAAGGCCTTTTCTGCATCTATTGAGATAATCATGTGGTTGTTGTCATTGGTTCTTTTTATGTGGATTGGGTTTATGTGGATGGGATTATGTTTATTGATTTATGTGGATGGATTACGTTTGTTGTTTATGTGGATTGGATTTATGTGAATGGATTACGTATATTGATTTGTGTATGGTGAACAAGCCTTGCATCCCAGGGTTGAAGCAAACTTGATCTTGGTGGATAAGCTTTTTGATGTGCTGCTGGATTCGGTTTGCCTGTATTTTATTGAGGGTTTTCACATCGATGTTCATCAGGGATATTGGCCTGAAATTTTCTTTTTTCGTTGTGTCTCTGCCAGGTTTTGGTATCAGGATGATGCTGGCCTCATAAAATGAGTTAGGGAGGAGTCCCTCTTTTTCTGTTGTTTGGAATAATTTCAGATGGAATGGTACCAGCTCCTCTTTGTACCTCTGGTAGAATTCGGCTGTGAATCCGTCTGGTCCTGGACTTTTTTTGGTTGGTAGGTTATTAATTACTGCCTCAATTTCAGAGCTTGTTATTGGTCTATTCAGGGATTCGACTTCTTTGTGGCTTAGACTTGGGAGGCTGTATATGTCCACGAGTTTATCCATTTCTTCTAGATTTTCCAGTTTATTTGCATAGAGGTGTTTATAGTATTCTCTGATGGTAGTTTCTATTTCTGTGGGGTCAGTGGTGATATCCCCTATATCATTTTTTTATTGCGTCTATTTGACTCTTCTCTCATTTCTTCTTTATTAGTCTGGCTAGTGGTCTATTTTGTTGATTTTTTTTTTCAAAAAACCAGCTCCTGGATTCATTGATTTTTTTTTTTTGAAGGGTTTTTTGTGTCTCCATCTCCTTCAGTTCTGCTCTGATCTTAGTTATTTCATGTCTTCTGCTAGTTTTTGAATTTGTTTGCCCTTGCTTCTCTAGTTGTTTTAATTTTGATGTTAGGGTGTCAATTTTAGATCTTTCCTGCTTTCTCTTGTGGGCATTTAGTGCTATAAATTTCCCTCTAAACACTGCTTTAAATGTGTCCCAGAGATTCTGGTATGTTGTGTCTCATTCTCATTGGTTTCAAAGAACATCTTTATTTCTGCCTTCATTTCGTTATTTATCCAGTAGTCATTCAGGAGCAGTTTGTTCAATTTCCATGTATTTGTACGGATTGGGGTAAGTTTCTTAACCCTGAGTTCTACTTTGATTGCACTGTGGTCTGGGAGACTGTATGTTATGATTTCCCTTCTTTTGCATTTGCTGAGGAGTGTTTTACTTCCAATTATGTGGTCAGTTTTAGCATAAGTGTGATAAAGTGCTGAGAAGAATGTATACTCTGTTGATTTGGGGTGGAGAGTTCTGTAGATGTCTATTAGGTCCACTTGGTCCAGAGCCTAGTTCAAGTCCTGAATATCCTTGTTAATTTTCTATCTCATTTATCTAATATTGACAGTGGGGTGTTAAAGTCTCCTACTATTATTGTGTGGGAGTCTAAGTCTCTTTATAGGTCTCTAAGAACTTGCTTTATGAATCTGGGTGCTCCTGTATTGGCTGCATATATATTTAGGATAGTTAGCTCTTCTTGCTGCATTGTTCCCTTTACCATTATGTAATGCCCTTCTTTGTCTCTTTTGATCTTTGTTGGTTTAAAGTCTGTTTTATCAGAGACCAGGATTGCAACCCCTACTTTTTTTTGCTTTCCATTTGCTTGGTAGATCTTCCTCCATCCCTTTATTTGAGCCTATGTGTGTCTTTGCACATGAGATAGGTCTCCTGAATACAGCACACTGATGGGTCTTGACTCTTTATCTAATTTGCCAGTCTGTGTCTTTTAATTGGGGCATTTAGCTTATTTACATTTAAGGTTAATATTGTTATGTGTGAATTTGATCCTGTCGTTATGATGCTCTCTGGTTGTTTTGCCCGTTAGTTAATGCAGTTTCTTCATAGTGTCGATGTTCTTTACAATTTGGTATGTTTTTGCAGTGGCTGGTACCGGTTATTCCTTTCCATGTTTAGTGCTTCTTTCAGGACCTCTTGTAAGGCAGGTCTGGCGGTGACAGAATCCCTCAGCATTTGCTTGTCTGTAAAGGATTTTATTTCTCCTTCACTTATGAAGCTTAGTTTGGCTGAATATGAAATTCTGGGTTGAAAATTCTTTTCTTTAAGAATGTTGAATATTGGCTCCCACTCTCTTCTGGCTTGTAGGGTTTCTGCCGAGAGAGCTGCTGTTAGTCTGATGGGCTTCCCTTTGTGGGTAACCTGACCTTTCTGTGTGGCTGCCCTTACCATTTTTTATTTCATTTCAACCTTGGTGAATCTGACGATTATGTGTCTTGGGGTTGCTCTTCTCGATGAGTATCTTTGTGGTGTTCTCTGTATTTCCTAAATTTGAATGTTGGCCTGTCTTGCTCGGTTGGAGAAGTTCTGGATAATATCCTGAAGAGTGTTTTCCAACTTAGTTCCATTCTCCCTGTCACTTTCAGGTATACCAATCAAATGTAGATTTGGTCTTTTCACATAGTCCCATATTTCTTGGAGGCTTCACTCGTACCTTTTTTTTCCCCCTCTAATCTTGTCTTCTCGCTTTATTTCATTAAGTTGATCTTCAGCTGATATCCTTTCTTCCGGTTGATCGATTTGACTATTAATACTTGTGTATGCTACACGAAGTTCTCGTGCTGTGTTTTTCAGCTCCATCAGGTCATTTATGTTCTTCTCTACCTTGGTTATTCTAGTTAGCAATTCGACTAACCTTTTTTCAAGGTTATTAGCTTCCTTGCATTGGGTTAGAACCTGCTGCTTTAGCTCAAAGTTGTTCGTTATTACCCACCTTCTGAAGCCTACTTTTGTCAGTTCTTCAAACTCATTCTGCATCCAATTTTGTTCCCTTGCTGGCGAGGGGTTGTGATCCTTTGGAGGAGGAAAGGCGTTCTGGTTTTTGGAATTGTTAGCCGTTTTGCACTGGTTTTCCCCCATCTTTGTGGATTTATCTACCTTTTGTCTTTGATGTTGGTGACCTTCCAGTGGGGTCTTTGAGTGGATGTGTTAATTCCCGACCCTGTTTGTCTGGGTATCACCAGCGGAGGCTGCAGAGCAGCAATGATTGCTGTCTGTTGTTTCCTCTGGAAGCTGCGACCCAGCGGAGCACCTGCCAGATGCCAGCCAGAGCTCTCCTGTATGAGGTGTCTGTCGGCCCCATCTGGGAGGTGTCTCCTAGTCAGTATACACAGGGGTCAGGGACCCACTTGAGGAGACAGACTGACCCTTAGCAGAGCTGGAACGCTGCACTGGGAGTTCTGCTGCTCTCTTCAGAGCCATCAGGCAGGGATGTTTAAGTCTGCTGTAAGCCACTGACTGGGGCTGCTGCCTGTTTTACAGAGATGCCCTGTCCAGAGAGGGGCAATCAGGCAGTCTGGCCACCGCAGCCTTGCTGAGCTGCAGCGGGCTCCACCCAGTTTGAACTTCCCAGCAGCTTTGTTTATCCTGTGGCTGTAAAACTGCCTACTCAAGCTTCAGCAATGGCCGACCCCCCCCCACCCCACCCCGCAACCCCCCGACCAAGCTCGACTGTCCCAGGTGCATCTCAGATTGCTGCTGTGCTGGCAGCGAGAATTTCAAGCCAGCGGATCTTAGTTTCCTGGGCTCCGTGGGGGTGGGACCCGCTGAGCCAGACCACTTGATTCCCTGGCTTCAGCGCCCCTTTCCAGGGGAGTAAATGGTTCCGTCTTAGTGGCATTCCAGGTGCCACTGAGGTATGGCAAAGAAGAAAAAAAAAAAAGCTCCTGCATCTAGTTCGGTGTCTGCCCAATTGGCCAGCCAGTTCTGTGCTTGAAACCCAGGGCCCTGGTAGGGTAGTCACCAGAGGGAATCTCCTGGTTTGTGGGTTACGAAGACCATGGGACAAGCGCAGTGTCTGTGCTGGAGTTCTTCAGGCTCAGTCCCTCACAGCTTCCCTTGGGTAGGGGGGAAAATTCCCCGACACCTTGTGCTTCCCAGGTGAAGTGACGCCCCACCCTGCTCCGGCTCACCCTCCGTGGGCTGCACACACATTCCAACCAGTCCCAGTGAGATGAACCAGGTACCTCAGTTGGAAATGCAGAAATCACCCACCTTCTGCATCAGTCTCGCTGGGAATTGCAGACTGGTGCTGTTCCTGTCTGTTTCCACATTTTTATCTGCATATGTAAAAAGGATCCTTCAGTTTCCTCAAAAGTGCTAGAGGAAAGAGTCTAATTTTTATATTAATCAGGATGGGCTAATCTATGATGTTGTAACTAAGCCTGAAATATCAGTGGCCTAACCACAAAAATGTATTTTCATTCGCATCATATGCAGCAGAAATCACTGAAGACCACTGTTCCAAATAATCCCTCAGAATCAACATTGACAGGAAGGCCGACATGTTATAGCTTCACCAGTGCAACACATGGCTTCCAAGGTGCCACAGAGGGGGAAATGGGATGGGATGACACATTGATTTTTTTTTTTTTTTTTGAGACGGAGTCTCGCTCTGTCGCTGAGGCTGGAGTGCAGTGGCGCGATCTCAGCTCACTGCAAGCTCTGCCTTCCGGGTTCACACCATTCTCCTGCCTCAGCCTCTCAAGTAGCTGGGACTACAGGCTCCCACCACCACGCCTGGCTAATTTTCTTTGTATTTTTAGTAGAGATGGGGTTTCACCGTGTTAGCCAGGATGGTCTCAATCTCCTGACTTCATGATCCGCCCACCTCAGCCTCCCAAAGTTCTGGGATTACAGGCTTGAGCCACTGCCCCCCGGCCGACACATTGATTCTTAACTGTCAGCTGAGTAGTGAATTACATCACTGTGATCAGATTCATAATAATCACATGACTACAAGCTAACTGCAAAGTGGACTGAGAAATGTAGGTGAGCAGATGGAATACTGTCTCTGTCCCATGTTTTCTTCACCTCTACACTTGCACCTCATAGAAAGAATTTAGCTTCATGTTACTAGTTCTTATGTCAGTATTTTTTGTCAACCAAAGTTTTAGAAGGGAAGGGGGTTGCGTGGCAGGATTCAAACACCAAAGTCCACCTTCAACCTCCAAAAGCAACTTGATCTTACACTATGCCTTCATTTTCCCCTTGATCACATAATATAAAAATGAATGTTGAATCTGATTGTTTGCTACAAGCTTTTCTGTCCAGAATGTGAAAGGTCAAAGTACCATCTCAGTCGTCATTAAGTTTGTAGCATTGTTGTGCTTTCATAGCTAAAGGTTCAGAAAAACCATCTTCATAAATCTATGCTTATGAAAATGGGATGATGACATGCAAGGTCGGCTCACTTGCTGGAAGTAACCAAGGATATTTTATGAAAATTCTCCAAAATTGTTTCCTGGAATGTGTTTGACATATAAATCAAACTTGAGTTCAAAGATTCCTTTTTAATATCTTTTTGCAAAGATTGAAGTGCATGAGAAAGAGGTCTTTTAAGTTTTCAGGCAAGATCTTCAACTGCAATAGTATGAAATTATCAGCTACCTCATTCAAAAGACTTGAATAATATTTGAGGTTCTGCCTAAATTTGAAACCGTTTTCACTAGCTTTTCTTTGAAAACTTCTTCAACTCAAGTAAGTGAAGACTTTTAAGTCTACAGATGTTGTTTGTCATTTAAGTTTCACTTCGAATCATCAGATATGTTTTCCAAATGTGCGAATCTCTGTTAAAAATTAGAGTTTTTAGGCTGGGCATGGTGGCTCACGCCTGTAATCCCAGCACTTTGGGAGGCTGAGGCAGGCGGATCATGAGGTCAGGAGATCGAGACCATCCTCGCTAACACGGTGACACCCTGTGTCTACTAAAAGTGCAAAAAATTGGCTGGGCCTGGTGGCGGGTGCCAGTAGTCCCAGCTGCTCGGAAGGCTGAGTCAGGAGAATGGTGTGAACCCGGGGGGCAGAGCTTGCAGTGAGCTGAGATTGCACCACTGCACTCCAGCCTGGGCGACAGAGCAAGACTCCACCTCAAAAAAAAAAAAATAATTAGATTTTTTATTGTAGTAAAATATACATAGCATAAAATTTACCATTAGTGATATTTAGTACATTAACTGTGTTGTACAAGTACCATCTGAATCTAGTTTCAAAACCTTTTCTTCACCCCAAAAGGAAACTCAGTACGCTTTAAGCAGTCATCTGCCTCTGGGAAACACTAAGCTGCTTTCTGTCCCTAGGGATTTGCCTATTTTGGATATTTAATATAAACAGAATCACATGATATGTGTCTGGCTTCTTTCACTTAGCACAGTGTTTTCAAGGTTCATCCATGTTGTAGCATGTATCAGTACTCCATTCCTTTTATGGCTAAATAAAAAATTATAATTTTTAAAGTTTATGAAGTTGGTCTTTTCTCTGGTGCTCCAAAAACAGAATACCATTATGATTTATTTTATAAATCCAGCCAAAGGAATTTCTTTTTGACCACCAACGAATTTCAACATAGAACAGAAAACTTTTAATTCTTATCATTTAAATTGTCATAAAGCATATCAAATAATCAGATGTTTAACATACTTGCCACATGATACTCTTGCCTTGACAATCAAGCAAGGTTAGGGTCTTCTCCTAAACCAGTGAGCATTGTTTCAGAAGCCACTAATTAGCAGTGGATGACACAGTATATCCAAAACCAGAAATCTTGATGGTGAGCCCAGCCTTGCTGGACTGAAATGCCATCACTATACACTTGGGTCATTTTTTTTGTTTGCTTTATAGAATTTTGTTATTATCAGTTTTCATGCTGCTCTCCAAATTTTTTCTTCTATGTGTTGTACCCCATATGGCAATGAAAACAGTAATTGAACAGTTACAAGTTTTCATTGTTTTAAAAAAATTAGGACACTGACTTTAATCTTTTTCAAAACTTTTTTTTGCCATCTTCTAAATCATCTCTTTGGTGCTTAATACTAATTTAGAACATCTTCTGAAATTTCTTCTATGTTCTGGAATTTCTTTTCTATTCTTTTTTCCAGTATATTTAAAATTTGAAAGCTATAGAGAACCCAAGGTTTCTCCAACAGTAGGAGATTTTTTTCTTTATGATCAAAAATGATCTTTTTATTACACTTTCTCAGACATGGCTCATAATATTAGGTATTTTATTATTATAACCTTCTCTTAATTTAATATGATTGGCATTGTTGTGATTAAGTGGGTGATGTTAATAATATTTGACAGTAGTTCATACCTAGCATCCCAGCACTTTGGGAGGCAGGAGGATCACTTGAGGCCAGGCAGGAATTCCAGACCAGCCTAGGCAACAATTTTGTAGCAACAAGCTACAAAAAATAAATTAAAAAATTACATGGCTGTGGTGGCACGCACCTCTGGCCCCAACTACTTGGGAGGCTGAGGTGGGATGATCAGTTGAGCCCAGGAGTTTGAGGCTGCAGTGAGCTATGATTAAGCCACTGCACTTCAATCTGGGCAACAGAGTGAGACTCTCTTAAAAAAAACAATTTGACAAAAAAAAATTTCAGGAACCATATTTAAGACATTAAAGTGGGGTGACATCGGAGGTAGGAAAACCAGCTGGTTAGACATTTTAGAAATTTAAGTGTCATTAAAAGTTCATTAAGGGCAAGAACTGTGGTGGTGGTGTGTTGTTCATCTGTGTTGTATTGTTCACTCTTTGTATGATTTGTGATATATAGTATAGGTTCATAGTTATTTTATGCCACTTGTGGAACATAGCAGAAAACAAAAGTAATGGATAAGCAAACGAATTATCCTTATTGTTGGAAGAAAGACAGCTGAAGACCTAGACTACTGTGGTGGCAGTGAAAAATCAAGACTGGAAGAAGATGGGGCAGAGTGTTAGAGGGCTAAATAAAGGATTAATGTGCAATGCACCAAGAAAAAAAGAGTTAAACACACTCCCAAACTGAACACCGTGGAAACTAGAGAAAAGAAGGTGATGATAAGTAGCAATTAAGAAGAGAATGTGTGTTTGTTTTCTTTGAGGGGAGAGCTACACAAGGGTATAGCTGATATTATTAGGTATTGGAGCAAGAGCCAATTGGAAAATACCTGTAGGCCATGGGATTTTAAAAATGTAAATTTGGGAGCTATTTGCATGTGATTGATTAAATCATTATGTGGATGGATTCTAAGATTAAACTTTTGTGGATATCTTCTGATAAGACTAAGAATAGGCTTGGTTATATCATGTTAAGTATTTTCAAAAACTGAATCTCTGTTTAAACTGTGCTTTATTAAGTAAGAATAAATTCTACCAGGAATGCCAGTAATCTGTCCACATTTTTCATTGCAATGGAATTTTGCTTAGATTAGGCTACCAGAATTTTACTATGAATATTTTTATTATAATAGGATTTGTGGCACATTTGAAGCCATTATGGCAAACTGAGTTTAGAAGAAAGTTAGGAAGGCAAAAATTATTTTAAAGGTTACATTTAGAGACAAAATGACATAGTTGCAGAACAGTAGCAATAGAAAATCTTACAAGTAGATTCTCTAAATAGCCACTGTTGGCAAGCCAACAAATAATTACATCTGTAAGGTCTGGAAAGAGTTACTGGTTTTATTTCAGTGTTTTTAACCTCATTTCCATCCACAGGTAACAGTAGCACCATCAGTCACATGTTCTAAATATATGAAAATTAGAAAAGGATTCTAGAAATTATGTCATTCATTTTATAGTTCTACAGAAAATTTGCTGTAAAAGTGCTGAAAACCTCATAGCCAGTTAACGGTTAGATGAAGACTAACTAATAAATGTTTCTCTTGATTCCTGGTCCAGTACTTGTCCTATAGGACAAGTAAAACCCTCCTTCTTTAAATGTGATTAAAAATGAGAAGCTTTTTTTGAGCCTTGGTCAATAATTCTATTTCTGCCCATGATGTAAGAACTAATAGGGAAGTACCATTTTCTTTTATTAAATTTTTGTATGCAATAAATTTATCAAATAACCTCATTGTATTATTTTAGTGATGAGAAAAGACAAATGACTCATCTGTTTTAAATTTAAATAGTCATTATCGTTTAGGGAGATGTTAGTAAATTTTGTTTGGGGAAAAATGAGTGTTTTTTAAAAATGATCTTTCTTTTTAATCCTTTGTAAATAGCAAGAAGTTGAGAAGTTTACAGACCTAGAGAAACTCTACCTCTACCTTCAGCTGCCTTCTGGTCTCAGCAATGGAGAGAAAAGGTATATCTACTCTTGTCTTTGCTATAATTATGCTGTTTATAGGATGTCCCTAGGATATATGTGAGGTGTGTATGTTTTGGTTGGTAGAGTTTTTGCAATATTCCTGAAATCATTAGAAAACATACTGGCAAAACAATACATCATTTTAGTCTTTGGTGATATTTGGTTAAGTATTTACTTGCAGTTTTTGTTAATTTATTTGTGCAATTGGGTAAATGCTATGACATGCAATTTGGGTTTTGTTTCATAGACAGATCAATATGTTTATGCAGTGTGAGGGGTTGTGAAAATTGAACAGAAAACCAAAGAATAAACAGATAGGTATCATAAGGAATAAGGTATAAGAGTTTTTTTAGTACTATCAGATAAACACATCATAGAATATAAAACAGAAAATAAAGTGAAATTGCCTGTATGAAACATGAATTCATAAATGTAAGGTGTGTTAAGTGCTTGGGGTATTACTATAGTTTCATCATTAAAAATTATAGAAACTGTGGAGAGAAGCTGTTCATTCAGTCATTCTAATTTTTAAAAGAGTTTCCTTAACCTTTTAAGTATTTCTCAGAATTCATCTCATTCATATAAATTATGCTTATCATTCTATTTTTTAAAACTGTATATAGAAATAAATGAAATGCAAATTATTTGAGTTTTATCTTTTTTTCCCTCAGACCAAATTTTATCACTGTTTTAATCATGTTATGTCCTAGACACTTGCTCAGTGTTTTCTTTGAAATTAAATAAATTATTCTTACAGATAGCTGAGATGGATGTCACAATCAGTAGAGTAGCTTCCCTTGTCCTATCTTTGGTGTCCATTTCGGTATTTATTTATAAGTAATACTTCCATATAGTAAAAGTTTACAGTGTTTAATGGATATGTCAGGCTGAGGCAGGGGCCCTGGCTTTAGGAAGGATTGTAGGGGGAGATTTGTCTTTTCAGGATCTCTCTGGTGCAAATTCCATTCTGGAGCATAGAATGCTTTAGTAAGATTTCCAAGTGTATATGTATATATATATATATATGTGTGTGTGTGTGTGTGTATGTATATATGTATATGTATGTGTATACATGTATATATATATGTGTGTGTATATATATATATATTATTTGAGAATGCTGAGCAAATAGAAATAAGCAATTTTTATATAATTTTGTTTTAAAGTTTGATGATTTATTTGGTAAGTGTAGGCAAATGAACAGGTAAGTACATGAGCAGATATCCACTTAAAGGTGATTTTTGACCAAAACAAATACTTTGTCAGTGCTCTATCACCTGCATGGGGAGGGATGGAGCAGGGCAGTAACTTCAGTCTTACACTAGCTATAGAAAACAGCTCACAACCATAGGTGGACAATTATCTACTAGATGTCCTAAGTTTGGTTTGGTCGTTTATAGTGTATTTGTATACAGTTCTTTAGTGGAACATTTAGGCCTAGCTCAAAAATTGTTAATGAATTGCTGTCTGGTCAGCTAAAACATGTTTTCATTCTATTAGTGATCAGAATGCCATGTCATCTAGTCGGGCACAACAAATGCATGCCTTTTCCTGGATTCGGAATACCCTAGAGGAACATCCGGAGACTTCACTGCCCAAACAGGAAGTCTATGATGAGTACAAGTAAGTAGTATGTGTAATATGGCATGCTGATATATTAAAGAGGTAAAATACTATACTTGGCCATAGTGATTTGTTTTATTATTGGTGAATATCAAGCTCTGGTATATGGGAATTACACTTAGAAATCTCTTAAGATTCATTCCAGCTCTAAGCTTCTGTAGTAGCATTTATAATAAAGGGGGGCAGGATTAATGAATAAAGGGATTTCTGTAGAGTTCTTCAGGATGACAGGAGGGAGGTCAGAGAGTGCAAGCACAGTGGTGTAGGATTGGTGAATAAAAGGATTCCTATAGAATTCTTAGGTATGATAGGAGTGTGTATCTGGGGTTAGAGAGTGGAAGGCAATAAATAAATCAATACATAAGGCGAAACTAAAACATGATTTTTTACTTGGACTTTTTAAAGGCCTTTTCATGAATCTAAAAGTCTTCTAATTCTTCTCCATACCAAAGAATATTGTATATTATTTATCAAGGACAAGAGAGTTGTCCTTGCACATATTAGACACTCAAATTTGGTTGTATTTACAATTTATTTAAATCCAGGATACAAAAATATAGAGGCTGATGAGCCCTTCTGGTTAGAAAAAGGTTAATAGGTGCTAAATATAGTCTCGTTTAACATTTTTATAATTGATTTGGAAGGAGGAATTTATTCCAGCAGAGTAAATAAAACCAAATTTGAGGGCATATTGAAATGTCAGACCAACAAGCATTAATGTGTTGTACTTACAAATTTGGGGGAAAAAGTGTCAAATAAGTGCTATTGCTAACCAGTGTAAGGTAATGCGAAGGAAATTGTACTTATTGAGATTATTGGTATCTATTCACAATTCTTACTACCTCACCAAAAGAAACATAATGGAGCTAGAAGAAAGTCTAGATAAAAATATCTGAAATGATCAAGAGAACAAAGTTAAACTGAAGAACTCTAGATTTATTTTCTCTTTACAAAGGTTAAAACTGAGAGTGCATGTGATCCAACTTGTTCATTCATTCAGTCTACAACAATCCATTGAATACCTATATGCCAGACCCTGTGATAAGTTCTCAGGATACAATTGTAAACAGTCACAGCCCTTGCCCTTATTCAGCATATATGCATATATATATATATATATATATATATATATATATATATATATAGTTAGAATAAGCATAGATTCTTCATTAAATTCAAGTTAGTTAAAATAGACCCCTCCGAAACTTCAAAGAAGCAAATCTGAATTCAGTAAAAGGTTATAGAAATCAGGTAAACTTGTATGATATGTTGAAACTCTGGATTGAAGATCAAGAGAATAGATTCTGCCATTAAACTTGTGTGACATAGGCAAGCATTTTAACCACTCTTTGTCAGTTGGTTCATCTATAAAATGAGGCAGTTGAAGATGTATGAGGTTTCTTTTTTGTTTTGTTTGTTTGTTTGTTTTTTGAGACAGGGTTTAACTCTTGTCACCTAGGCTGGAGTACAATGGCACGATCACAGCTCACTGCAGCTTTAACTCCCACTCCCACCCCCACCCCCAGCCCCAGGGCTCAAGCGATCCTCCTGCCTCAGCCCTCTGAGTAGCTAACACTATGGGCATGCATCACCATGCCTGGCTAATTTTTGTTTTTGTTTTTTGTAGAGAAAGAGTTTTACCATTGCCCAAACTGAGGTTTCTTTTAGCTCTAAAATTCTAAAAGTTGTCTCAAGTAGGGAATGTTAAAGGACTAATTATCCAAAGATGTCTTGCTGGTTTTCCAAAAGGCACATTGGGCAAATAAATGTGTGACGTTTCCGTAACAGACTAATGAGGGAATACAGAGTATTCATATAATTTTTGAAGTGATGACTTTAATCTGCACCACCCTTCATGATACCTTAGAGAGAGCATGCTGCATTTGCGGAAGAGTGATCCTGGCCCATGAAAGCAGTCCTTATATTCCTAAAAGTTTTCTGCCTTTGGCAAGACATGGTTATGTTTTCCTATAATATTTGAATTTTTCCTTGAAATCTTTTTCAAAGATTCCCATAAATTCTTATGATTTTTTTTCTAAAAAAAGTTAAAGGATTTTTTAAACAAAAGAGACCCAAAACATCACATTGTTTGGGAGGAGTAGTGAGAACTCCAATTTTGAGCAGTTCAGTAGAGAGCAACAGAGATAAAAGAAAATGATTTAGATAGGCTACAATTTAAAAAGGCAGTAGTAGGTAAGGGAGAGTTTTTATAATAGCATGATTAGGAAAGAAATGGCAGTTCTGTTCATAGAATTGGAGAGAATTATGCTAATGATAATTAATAGAGTACTGTACACAAAATATCTGAGTCTGGGTATTTTAGTTCAAAAAATTTCACTAAGAATATTTCACTTATTTACTGTAGTGTTCCCCCATAGCATTTCCACATAGTAGGCACTAATTTTATAGTAAGAGTGATTAGAGCGGAACCTGATCTCTGACAGTGATAATAAAATTTGTGTTGTAACAGACCTTGTAGGTCTTCCACTATGTTCCTATCCTCTTTTTATAGATGAAAACATTTGAAACCTAGAGAAGTTAAGTGGCTCTACCAGTGTGACAAAACTAGTGAGGGGCAGATCTAAGACTAGAACTCAGATTTCATGAGTGAGTTCATAATAGGTTAAGAAGGTAAGCGTGTTAAAGTTGAGTAATATCAAACTGAGTGGGTAGAAAACATTGGACAAGTAGTTAGAAATACTGCTAATATTATTTGGCCAGGACTTCCACTTGGTGTAGATAAATAAGCAGCTCAGAGTATGAATTAGTTTACATATGGTTAGTATACGTGCGTACAAATAATATGGTTATTGTAAGAGACACAGCATAATAACATGACATGTGCTAGGAAGAAAGAATGTTGGTGTTTCCATAGAATTACAGCATGTAGAAGCTTCAAGTTGTTCTGTTATTTGATTGTACATTGCCTAAAACCATAATTTGCCATTTGGGTTTAAATAATTTGAAAGAGATAAAAAAGGTAGAAACACTACAGAAAGGCAAAATGTAGATCAAAGTATTAGAAAACAGTTAAAAGTTTTACAATTATGTTGTCTAAAGAAAACTAAATAGAATATAGCTATATATTTTAAGAACAAGAGTTTTAAATCACAGGAGAGATTTCAGTTAGACACACAATCATTAAGCACTCATTATCCTGTTTAGAATGCCTAAATGAAATTTCCCGAACAAAAACTTAAAGGATCAGTTTAAGTCTGATCATTCTGTGTTCTCAATACTCAATGAAAGAAATGATGTTATTAATATGAAGTATCCTTTTAAGTTATTCCTGTTGTGTATGGACCCTTTTATAATTCATTTCAGTGTATTTAGATGTATTTGTGTCAAAATCCCTTTAATAGTCATTAAAAGCAAAATCCCTTTGAGGAAAAAAATGAAGTTGTAATCTCAGACAGTAAAGACTGGCTTCTTTTAACTGTGTTTTCATGCTAAATTAAGATATTAATAGAAATAAAAAGCTTTAAGGAGCTTTCAGTATGCAAAAACAGTTTAGTTTACAAATGATTTTGAGCTTTTTTATTTGTTGAAATTTTTGAATTCTAATATTCATGTCTTCAGGAAAATTATTAGTGCATTGATTTTTATACTATTTTTCTAATTATAAAATGTATATTCATCATGAAAGTTTGGGCAAATAGTTATAAATGTATAAAGAAGAAATTTAGCACCTGTAATCTCACTATCTGAAAATAACCATCTGGTTTTATTTCCTTATAGTTTTTCTAATGCCTTCTTTAATGTATACATTTTTGTTGTTGTTTAACCAAATTTGGCCCCACTGTTTATGCAGTTCTTGGGTGAGAGGGTAGTTGCAAATAGCACTGCAGTGAACATCCTTGGCTGTATAATTTAATGTAAATTATCAAAATTGGGATTGCTGGCTAAATACTATTATTTATTATTCACTAAATGCATTTCCTTCTGATATGTTTGTTCTAGCCTTTTACATGTCCATTTATTAAAGACATAAATATTAAAACGTAAATGTTTTTTCAAGATTGCTGTTTGTTAATTTTAGTTAATTTTTAAATAAGTAGTCTGATCTGTACACTTTTGTCACAGCTTGTAACATTACTATTATGCTTAGAAAAAACTCCATGCCACCAGCTGCTGAATACTCACATATATTTTTCCTAGGTATTTTTTTATTTTATTTTTTATATATAAGCCTTGAGTCTATCTGTGATTTATTTTAGTAAATGCTATTAGATAAGGTACTTATTTTAATTTTTTCTACATGGTTAATTATCCCAGCTTTTTTATTGAATAATTTTTCTGTCTTAACACTAATCTATAATGTACTGTTACCTTACTAAAGGCTTCTGGACTCAATTTTCTTTCTTTATGTTCTCTGTTCTTCTGGTAATACTATACTACTTAGATATTTTAGCTATTAAATGTTTAAATAGCTGACAGGACCAGTCTTTCCTCCTTATACCTCTTTTTCACAAGTTTCCTTGGTTTTATTTTCTGACCAGTTAATTTTTTTTATAGGAAGTTGCGAATCAGTTTTCTGATTTTAAAAAAGGAAACTCTAAGGGGATTTTGATTCAAACACATTAACTGAAAATTTTAGAAAAATTAACTACAGACTAGAAATATGTTTCTTAATTTACATGTTTCTTTCATGCCCTTCAGTAATGTTTTGCCTTTTTTCCCTCAATTAAGTTCACTTATTTTCTCCTTTAACATAATCCTTGGTAATTTCTATTCATATTGTGAAAAATATGAATAATATGAAAAAATGAATAAATATGAAAAAGACTATTTGTTTTGGTTTATAGGAACTTCCTAGATTTCTGTTATTTTTATGTTGTACATTTTATATTTACTGGATTTTGTTTAGTCCTTATTTTTAGTTGTTACTTTTGACTTTTCTAGATAGTTTATCCTGTGAATCTTCTTCATTGTCTTTACTTTGTTATTACATTTAATAGACTTTCCTTCCAATTTTACATATAGCAGTGATAGGCATCATTTCCTCTTACGGTAAGTTCACTGATGTTAAGTATGTATCACTTACAGTTGAACAAGACTTTATTTTCTTTTTAATGAGAAGTGAATATTGGAATTCATTAAATATTTTGGCATCCAAATGAGATTATTTTGCAGTGCTTCTTATTTGACCTGTCGATGTGATGTATTTTATAAAGATATTACTTAATATAGGCCGGGCACAGTGTCTGATGCCTGTAATCCCAACACTTTGGGAGGCCAAGTCTAGAGGATCACTTGAGGCCAGAAGTTTAAGACCAGACTGGGCAACAAAACAAGACCCTGTCTCTACAAAAAATTAGCTGGGCATGGTGGCATGCACTGGTAGTGCTAGCTATATGAGAGTCTGAGTTGGAGGATTGCTTGAGCTCAGGAGGTGGAGGCGGCAGTAAGCCATGATAGCACCAATGCACTCCAGCCTGGGTGACAGAGTGAGATCCTGTCTCAAAAAAAAAAAAAAAGATACCTAATATAAACTCTTATTTCTAGAATGAATGTCCTCCTTATGTCAAGATGTGTCATCTTGTAGTGTACCGTTGAGTTCTGTTTTCAAGTGTATTATTTAGGAACTTTGCATCTACATTCATAAATGAATTTGGTCTGTAATTTTCTTTTTTTTTAATGCTGTCTTTGTCAGGTTTTGATATCAGGGTTAGGCCAGCTTTGCAAAATGAATTGGAACTCTTTCCCTAATTTTCTGTGCTCTGGAACAGTTTATATAGCATGGGACTTATTTATTCTTGAAAGTTTTAAAGAACTCAACTACAAAACCATCTAGGCCTGGAGCCTTTGTTGGAGGTAATTCTTTGACAATTTTTGTGTTTTACACTGGTTAGGTTTTTACTTTATTCATCAATTTTGGTCATTTGTTTCTCTCATAAATTTAATATCTTTTGTATCTTCTTATATGCTTTTTGATATTTCTAGTTTTGTACATTGAATTTTCCTCTTTTTTCATATTTCACTTAGCCTAATTTATTTTTTTGATTTTTCTTTTTTAGACAAGTAAAATCTGATATGTTTTATTTTCTTGTCTTTTTTTCATTTATTAGGTGCTTTTATTTTTGGTCCTTCTGGTTTTCTTGGGTTTTTTTCTTACTCTTTAAATGGAATGCTTAACTTTGTTTTCATTCTTTCACATTTAGGATAGGAACATTTATATCTATGAATTTGCCTCTCATTATAGTTTTGGCTGTATTCCATTTGATATGCATATGAGTTGTTATAATTGCCATTATTTTCCAATAGTGTGGAATTATCGTTTTGCTTTTTTCTGTGACCTAAATTAGGAGTTTGTTTTGTTTTTAAATTTTTCAGGTGTTTGAGGGTTTATTTCATTTTATTTTGTTTTACACTTTCTTATTTTTAGTTTTATTAAATTGTGGTCAGAGAATGGGGCTTAGTTTCTGATATTTTTATTGAGATTTACTTTCAGTCTAACAAATTATCAATTTTTAAAATATTTTGACATTCTCTTTCTGTAGCTCTGTATATTACATTGATTGCACTAATTCAACTTTTTAATATTTTTCAAATTCTGCAAAAAATTCTTTTTGTCTGTTAACACACTGCTCATCTTCAACTGAGTAAATCTCTCACAAAAATGATGTGAGATTCTTTATCACAGTTCCTTACTGTATTTTTTATGAGTTTTGCTTTACAAATGTTAGCATTAACACAAAAGTTTCATGATTTTGTATCCTTAGTAGAGTTTCAAGAAAATTAATTTTAGGCAAATGCAAGTACATTTAAGAAAATTAACTGTATTACAGGATAGAGAGTTTTCAGCTACCATTTACAAATGGCTTAGGAAAATCTTTACAAATTGTACCCTGGGAGAAGCAGCCACATGTACCATGGCCAAAAAGATCAACCATAGGAAACATCATCAGAAAAATACCAAAACCAGAAATGTTTCACCCTTCTACAAAACCATGATAATGCCAGATACCTCAGCCTGAACTATGCCAAGTAGACATTGCAAGACCTTTATGAATTCCTAGTTTTAGAAATACCATTACTTTTTTAGATCTCTTCACTTTGTATTCATTGCCATCATCACCTACGCTGGGCGACTGCTTTGTTTTCAGGGCAGTGTGCTCTCCAACTTCCTGTTATAAAAATTTTCAGACATAATAGAAATGTTGAAAGTATACTGTAAGAATATCCATATTCCTATGTGCTTCACATAGGTTCAACAGTTTTTTTCCTATACCATTTGTAAGTTGTGGATATGATACTTCTCCTAAGAATAAGGACAATCACTTTTATAATACTTTGATTACGTCTAAGAAACTTAACATGAGCTCTATAAAATTCATCTATTACCTGATTTGGAACTTTTTTTTTTTTTTTGAGGGGGAGTCTCACTCTTGTCACCTAGGCTGGAGTGCTGTGTTGCAATCTCGGCTCACTACAACCTCTGCCTCCCGGGTTCAAACGATATTTCTGCCTCAGCCTCCCCAGTTGCTGGGACTACAGGCATGCGCCACCATGCCTGGCTAATTTTTATATTTATTGTAGAGATGGGTTTCACCATGTTGGCCAGGCTGGTCTCGAACTCCTGACCTCAAGTGATACACCCACTTCGGCCTCCCAAAGTGTTGGGATTACAGGCGTGAGCCACTGTGCCTGGTCCTGTTTTTAACATAGGAAAAAATAAGTTATTCTTCTGATCCATGAACATGGGGTATATTTTTGTTTACTTAGATCTTTAATTTCTTTCAAGGATGTATACATCTTAAACTTCTTTTGCTAAATGTATTGCTCAATATTTTTGATTGAAGTGGAATTATTTTTAATATCACTTTTGGATTAGTTGTTGCCAATATATAGAAATAAGAGTGATGTTGTATATTGATCTCGTATCCTGCAATTTTGCTCACCTTTATTAGCTCTAATTATAGGGTTTAGTGTATTTCTTAGGATTTTTTTATCTATTTCATCTGAAAATAGAGATAATTTTACCTTTTCCTTTCTAATCTGGATGTCTTCTCATTTATTTTCTTGCCTGATTGCCATGGCTAGAACTTTCAGTACAGTGTTGAATAGAAATGGTAAGAGTGGACGCCCCTTCCTTGTTTGTTGCTTGATACGAAGAGGAAAGCTTTCAGTCTTTTGCCATTAAGTATGATATTATCTGTGGGTTTTTATCGATGGCCTTTGTTAGGTCAAGGAATTTCCGTTTTGTTACTAGTTTGTTGGATATCTGTCAAACGTTTTTTCTGCATCTATTGAGATGATTATATCAAAGGTTTTTTTTAGATGAACTGAATATAGTGTATTACATTATTATTTTTGTATGTTGTACCTATCTTGCATTTCTGGGATAAATCACACTTAGTCATGATATCTAATCCATTATGTATGCAGCTAGTTTCAGTTTGTCAGTCTTTTGTTAAGGATTTTTGCATCTGAGGGATATTGGTCTGTGGTTTTCATTCTCAGAATGCTTTTGTCTGATTTTGGTGTCAGGATAGTGTTCGCCTTAATATAATGAGTTTAGAAGTATTCCCTTCTAAACTATCAAAGAGTTTATGAAAGACTGATTAGAATTCACCAGCTAAACCATCTTGGTCTGGGCTTTTCTTTGTAGGTACTTTTTAAGTTACTCATTCAATCTCTGTTACTGGTCAGGTTATCTATTTCCTTTTGAGTCTATTTTGATAGTTTGTGTTCTTCTAGAATTTTGTTTCTTTCATGTATATTATCCAATTTGTTGTCATACAGTTTTTCATAGTATTCCCTTGTCGTACATTTTGTTCAAAGTCAGTAGTTAATACCTCTGTTTTCATTCATGATTTTAGTTATTTGAGTCATCTCTTTTTTTTTTTAAACTTGGACAGCTTAGCTGAACATTTGTTAGTTTTGTTAATCTTTTCAAAAAAACAATTTTGGGGTTTACTTTTTTTCTAATGTTTTTATATTCCCTATTATATTTCTTTCCACTAGAATCTTTATTATAGCCTTCTTCTGCTTGTTTAGGAGTGAGTTTTCTCTTTTGTTTCTAGTTTCTTAACCTGGAAGATTAGGTTATTGATTTGACACCTTTCTTCTTTTTTAATGTAGGCATATGTCCCTATAAATTTCCTGCTAAGCACTTCTTTGACTACATCCCATATATTTTGATATGTTATGCTTTCATTTTTATCTCAAGTATTTTCTAATTTCTCTTGTGTTTTTTCGATCCATTGATTATGTAGGAATTTCATTTTCACATACTTGTGAATTTCCTTTTCCTTCAGTTATTGACTTCTAGCTTCTTTCCATTATGACCAGAGAAAATACATTGTGTGATTTCAGTTTTTTTAAATGTATTGAGTATGATCTATCCTGGAGAATATTCCATATGCACTTGAGAAGAATGCTTTTTGTGCTATTGTTGGGTGGAGGAGTGTTCTATAGATGTCTTTTAGGTCTAGTTGGTTTATAGTGTTGATCAAGTCATCTGTGTCCTTATTGATCATCTGCTTATTTCTATTCATTATTGAATTGGAGCATTGAAGTCTCTGACTGTTATTGCTGAATTGTCTTTTTTTGTGTGTTTTACGTATTTTGGAGCTCTGTTGTTTGCTGCATAAAAAGTTATGATTGTTACAGCTTCTTGGTGGATTGACCATTTCATCTTAATATCTTTGGTAACAGTTCTCTTCTCTGATATTAGTATAGCCCTCCAGTTCTTTTTCAGTTACTGTAGCCATGCTATATCTTTTCCAGTTCTTTTATTTCCAGCCTATTTGTGTCTTTGAATATAAGTATGTATGTAGTATATAGACAACATATACTTTGATGATGTTTTATTTTAAATTCACCCTGCCTTTTAACTGGAGAATTTAATCCATTTACATTTAATGTAATTACTGATAAAGTAAGGTTTACATTTGCCATTTTGCTATTTGTTTTCTATATGTCTTATGCCTGCCTTTGTTCCTCTGTATCAGGTGGGGTCCTTCAGGGAATCCACCACACAAGTGAAATAATGACAATTGTTTGTGATGAGGATTTGCAAAACACTCCAACTACTTTATTTCAGTGAACACAAGACTGCACTGGGAATATGGGGTATTAGTTTTCAAGGCTCCTAATGGGGAATGAGAGATCAGACTAGGGCAAGTTAAAATGGCACAAAGCTATTCTTAAATAAATGCTACCCAGTTTGCTGCAGGTCTTTGGTTAATTTCCAGGGATTTTCCATTGTTTTATGGAGGAGTCAGTTTAGGAATTTTACTATGCAGTTCACTGATACTAGGAAACTAAATAATTTAAATCCCTAAATGTTGATGGATCAGATAATGGTCAGTTCTAGTTGCCATGCTTTATTCAAAAATTAACTGAAATGATCCAGCAAATTGAAATAGCCATTTTAACCATAAGAAATAAAAACTATGAAAACACAGAAGATCAAAGCCTTTATAAAGACTTTGTTATGGCCTGTAAAAAGCATAAACTATGAAACAGACTCCTTCCAAATTGTATTTAATGCTTCCCTCTGCTATAGAATAAAGCCCCAAACCATTTATTTTTCAGAGGAAGGAGGACTTATACAGGGGAGAAAGATTGGACTTGGAAAGTAGCTATATGTATATAAATTTGAGTCCTAATTTATTTAGACATATACTGGGATTTGTATCCATGAGGAAGTCCTTAACCTTTAATGTTTGCCTACTATCCTTTTGTAAAATGGAAAAATATCATGCTTTTTTAAGATTAAAAACTGTATATATGAACTAGCTGAAAAAAGCAATCAAGAAAGTAATCCCATTTATGTTAGCTACACACACACACACACACACACACACACAGAAGAAACCCTCAGAATACGCTTAACCAAGGATGCGAAAGACTTCTACAAGGAAAACTAAAAAACACTGATAAAAGAAATTAAAGAAGATACAAATAAATGAAAAGACATCCCATGCTCATAGATCAGAAGAATTAATATTATTAAAATTACCATACTACCCAGAGCAGTCTACAGATTGAATGGAATTCCTATCAAAATACTGATTGTATTCTTCACAGAAATAGAAAAAAAGACCTTAAAATTTATACAGAAGCACAGAAGACCCAGAATTGCCAAAATAATACTAACCACAAAGAACAAAACTGGAAGGCTCACATGACCAGACTTCAAAATATACTGCAAAGCTGTAGTAACCAAAACAGCATGGTTCTGGCATAAAGGCACACTTACAGACCAATGGAACAGGATAGAGAATCCAAAAGGTAATCCACAATCTACAGCCAACTGATTTTTGACAAAGACGCTAAGAACACTCAGTGGGGAAAGGGACAGTCTCTTCAATAAATGGTGCTGAGGAAACTGGGTATACATATGCAGAAGAATAAAACTAAACTCCCATCTCTCACCCTATACAAAAATTAACTCAAAATGGATCAAAGACATAAATGTAAGACCAAAACTGTAAAATTAGCAGAAGAAAACATAGGGACTTCAGGACATTGGCCTGCAAAAAGATTTTATGAATAAGAGCTCAAAAGCACAGGCAACAAAAGCAAAAGTAAACCAATGGCATTATATCAGATCAAAAAGCTTCTTCACAGCAAAGAAAACAATCAATACAATGAAAAGAAAACTTACAGAATGGGAGAAAATATTTGCAAACTATTCATCTAAACAGGAGATTAATATCCAGATCATTATGTACAAGGAACTCAGACATTTAAGCTGCAAAGAAAAATCTGATTGTTAAATGGGCAAAGGACATGAGTAGACATTTCTCAAAAGATGGTGTACAAATGGCCATAGGTACATGGAAAAATGCTCAACATCACTAATCATCAGGGAAACGCAGATAAAAACCACAGTGAAGTATCATGTTACCCTGTTAGGATAGCTACTTTCAGAAAGATAAATAAATGCTGGAGAGGATGCAAAGAAAAGGGAACACTTACACACTGTTGGTGGGAATGTAAAGTACAGCCACTATGGAGAATAGTATGGATGTTTCTTTTTTTTTTTTTTTTTTTTGGAGACAGAGTCTTGCTCTGTCGCCCAGGCTGGAGTGCAGTGGCACGATCTCGGCTCACTGCAAGCTCCGCCTCCCGGGTTCACACCATTCTCCTACCTCAGCCTCCCTAGTAGCTGGGACTACAGGTGCCCGTCACCATGCCTGGCTAAGTTTTTGTACTTTTAGTAGAGATGGGGTTTCACCGTGTTAGCCAGGATGGTCTCAATCTCCTGACCTTGTGATCCGCCTGCCTCGGCCTCCCAAAGTGTTGGGCTTACAGGCGTGAGCCACTGCGCCCGGCAGATGTTTCTTAAAAATACAGAGAGGTGTACCAAGATGGCCAAATAGAAGCCTCCACTGATCATCCTCCCTGCAGGAACACCAAATTTAACAATTATCTACACACACAAAAAAATGTAAGAACCAGAAATCAGGTGAATGGTCATAGTACCTGGTTTTAAGTTGAAAGAGACACTGAAGAAGGTAGAAAAAAAGTCTTGAATTGCTGACACCACCTCTCCCCCATCTCCCAGCACCTGCCACGGAGAATGAGTCCACTTGCAGGAGAGAGAGTGCAGCAGTTGTGGAACTTTGCATTGGAACTCAGTGCCGCCAACAGTAGGCAGAACTCAGCCAGCTCCTGTGGAAAGAGCATTCAGACCAGCCCTAGCCAGAAAGGAAATCTCTCATCCCAGTGGTTGGAAATTGAGTTCCCACAAGCCTCACCACTGCAGGCTAAAGTGCTCTGGAGTCCTAAATAAACTTGACAGGCAGTCTAGACCACAAGGACTGCAATGTATAGGCAACTCCTAGTGCTTTGCTGGGCTCGGAACCAGTGGACTTGGGGGGCATACCACCTATTGAGACACCAGCCAGGGTGGCCAAGGGAGTGCCTGCATCAGCCTTCCCTCAACCTGAGGCAGCAAAGCTTGCAGCTCTGAAAGAACCCCTTCCTTCCACTTGAGGAGAGGAGAGGGAAACGTGAAGAGGACTTTATCTTAATGCTTAAATACCAGTTCAGCCACAGTAGTATAGGGTACCGGGCAGAGTCTTGAGACCTCCATTTCAGGCTCTAGCTCCCAAATGACATTTCTAGACACACCCTGGGCCAGAAGGGAACCCACTACATTGATGGGAAGGACCCAGTCCTGGCAGGATTCATTACTTGCTGACTGAAGAGCCTTTGGGCCCTGAATAATACCATTAGCAGTGGTAACCGAGTAGTACATGCCAGAGGTCTTAGGTGAGATTCTGAGACATTCTGGCTTCAGGTATGACCCAGTGTATTTACAGCTGTGGTGGCTACAAGGCAAGACTTCTGGTTGGAAAAAGCAGAGGGAAGAATAAAGGGGATTTTGTTTTGCTGCTTAGGTGCCAGCCCAGCCACAGTGGGGAAGACCACCAAGAGGGCTTTTGGGGTCCCTGATTCCAGGCCTTGGCTCTTAGATGGTTTTTGTCGACCTATGGTATTTGGCCCTTAGATGGTATTTCTCAAATACCATCTAAGGGTGAGAAATACCATCTGAAGGGTGAGTCCCAGATTTGAGAGCATTCACCACAGGCTGACTGGAGAGCCCTTGGGCGTTAAGTGAACATTGGCAGTACCCTGGCAATACTCCCTGTGGGCCTGTGGTGGTGGACACGGGAAGACTCCTCTGACTGGGGAAAGGGGAAGGAAGAGTGGGAAGGACTTTGTCTTGTGGTTTGGGTGCCAGCTTAACCGCAGTAGGATAAAGCACCAGGTAGATTTCTAAGGTTTCTGGATCCAAATCCTGCTCCTGGATAGCATCTCTGGACCCATCTGGGGTCTGGGGCAACTCACAACCCTGAAGGCAAGAACAAAAGACTGGCTGGCTTCACAAACTGCTGACTGTAGAGCCCTAGGGCTTGAGTGAGAACATAAATGGTAGCCCTGTAGTGGTAACAGTGAGCCTTGGGCAATACGCAGTGCTATGCTTGTTTCAGGTCTAA
The DNA here is from genome assembly GCF_029281585.2 of Gorilla gorilla gorilla. NCBI lineage: Eukaryota > Metazoa > Chordata > Mammalia > Primates > Hominidae > Gorilla > Gorilla gorilla. Next base: position 56,910,427 of record NC_073240.2, on the reverse strand, counting down.
CCCAGCACAGACCCAGTAGTGATGGTCACAGGGCTGCTTGTGTCACCACTCCCCCAGCTCCAGGCATTTCAGCCTAGAGAGAAGGAGAGACTCCATTTGTTTGGGAGAAAATAAGGGAAGAGAACAAGAATCTCTGCATGGTAATGCACAGAATTCTTCCAGACCTTATCCAACGCCATCAAGGTGGTACCTCTGTGAATCTGCAAGAACCACGTTACTGGACTTGTAATGACCCCAAATGCAGATATCTCTGTGGTGGCCAAAAACAGATCACGGCACAAAAGTCCCTTCGAATACCTGCAAAGTCTTTCCCAGTAGGATGGGTACAAACAAGCCCACACTGTGAACACTACAATAAATATCTAACTCTTCAATGTCCAGACACTGATGAACATTCACAAGCATCAAGACCATTCAGAAAAACATGACCTCACCAAACGAACTAAATAAGGCACCAGGGACCAATCCTGGAGAGACAGAGATATGTGACCTTTCAAAAAGGGAGTTCAGAATTGCTCTTTTGAGGGAGCTCAAATAAATTCAAGAAAACACAGAGAAGGAATTCAGAATCCTATCCAACAAATTTAACAGAGATTGAATAATTTTTAAAAAGCAAATTCTGGAGTTGAAAAATGCAATTAATACACTAAAGAATGCATCAGAGTCTCTTACTAGCAGAATTGATCAAAAAGAAAGAATTAGTGACCCTGAAACAGGTTATTTGAACATACACAGTCAGAGGGAGACAAAAAAACAATAAAAAAAAGAATGAAGCACACCTACAAGATCTAGAAAATAGCCTCCAAAAGCCAAATCTAAGAGCTATTGGCCTTAAAGAGGAGGTAGACAGAGAGATAGGAATAGAAAGTTTATTCAAAGAGATAATAACAGAGAACTTCCAAAACCTAGAGAAAGATATCAATATCCAAGTACAAGAAAGTTACAGAAAAGCAAGCAGATTCAACCCAAAGAAGACTACCTCAAGGCATTTATAATCAAATTCCTATCTGAGGACCTTGATAGACCCCTATCTCTTGCCCTATACAAAAAGGTAAAGGATAAAGAAAGATCCTAAAAGCAGCAAGATAAACAAATAACATACAGTGGACCTCTAGTACATCTGGCAGCAGACTTTTCAGTGGGAACCTTGCAAGCCAGGAGAGAGTGACATGACATATCTGAAGTGCTGAAGGGAAAAATATTTTACCCTAGAATAGTATACCCAGTGAAAATATCTTTCAAACAGGAAGGAAATAAAAAGATTTTCACAGACGAAAGCTTAGGGATTTCATTAACATCAGACTTGGCATACAAGAAATACTAAACAGAGTTCTTCAGTCTGAAAGAAAAAGCTGTTGAGCAGTAAGACATCATCTGAAGGTACAAAACTCAGTGGTAATAGTGTATACACAGAAAAAAACACAGACTATTATAACACTAATTGTGGTGTGTAAACTACTCATAGTAGGAAGACTAATAGATAAACTAATCAAAAACAATAACTACACAACTTTTCAAGTCATAGTACAATAAAATATAAATAGAAACAACAACAAGTTTTTAAATGGGGAGACAATATTTGAGTATAAAGGTTTTATTAGTTCTCTTTTGGCTTGTTTGTTTATGCAATCCAATAATTTGTTATCAGTTTAATACATTGTAAGATATTATCTGCAAGCCTCATGGTAACCTCAAATCTAAAAACATACAACAGATACACAGAAAAATAAAAGGCAAGAAATGAAAAAGCACTTCATAAAATTCAACATCTCTTCATGATAAAAACCCTCAAAAAACTGGGCATAGAATGAACACACCTTAACATAATAAAAGACATATATGACAGACCCACAGCTAGTATCATACTGAAAGAGGAAAAACTGAAAGCCTTTCCTCTAAGATCTGGAACATGACATGGATGCCCACTTTCGCCGCTTTTATTCAAATAGTACTAGAAGTGCTAGCTAGAGCAACCAGACAAGAAAAAGAAACAGGGCATCCAGACTGGAAATGAAGGGTCAAATTATCTGTCTTTATAGATGATATGATTTTATACTGGAAAAATCTAAAGACTCCACCAAAAAACTATTAGAATGGATAAATTCAGTAAAGTTGCAGGATACAATATCAACATACAAAAATCAGTAGCATTCCTATTTGCCAACTGTGAACAATCTGAAAAAGAAATCAAGAAAGTAATCCTATTTACAATAGCTACAAATAAAATTAAATACCTAAGAATGTACTTAAAGAAGTGAAAGATGTCTACAATGAAAACTATAAAACAATGATGAAAGAAATTGAAGGGGACACAGAATGTAAAGGCGTTCCATGTTCATGGATTGAAAGAATCATTATTAAAATAATTATACTACCCAAAGCAATCTACAGATTGAATGAAGTGTCTATCAAAATACCAATGACATTCTGCACAGAAATATTATAGAAAAAACTATCCCAAATTTATATTAAAAGAGATAGCCAGAGTAGCCAGAGATATCCTAAGCAAAAAGAACAAAACTGGACTAATCACATTACCTTCAAATTATACTATAGAGCTGTAGTAACCAAAACAGCATGGTACTGGCATAAAAACAGACACACAGACCAACAGAACAGAATAGAGAACCCAGAAACAAATTCATACATCTACAGTGAACTCGTTTTCTCTTTTTTTTTTTTTTTTTTTTTTTGAGATACAGTGTCACTCTGTCACCCAGGCTGGAGTCCAATGGCGCGATCTCAGCTCATTGCAGCCTCCGCCTCCCAGGTTCAGGCGATTCTCCTGCCTCAGCCCCCCAAATAGCTGGAACTACAGGCACACACCACCATGCCTAATTTTTTTTTTGTATTTTTAGTAGAGACAGGGTTTCACCATGTTGGCCAGGCTGGTCTTGAACTCCTGACCCCATTTGACCCACCCGCCTCGGCCTCCCGAAGTGCTGGGATTACAGGCGTGAGCCACCGCACCCAGCCAGTGAACACGTTTTCAACAAAGATGCCACAAGCATACACTGGGGAAATACATGGTCTCTTCAATAAATGATGCTGGGAAAACTGGATATCCTTATGTAGAAGAATGAATCTAGACCCCTATCTCTTGCCCTATACTAAAATGATATCAAAGTGGATTGAAGACTTAAATCTAAGACCTCAAACTATGAAACTACTACAAGAAAACACTAGGGAAACTCCAGGACATTGCACTGTGCAAAAACTTCTTGAGCAATACCCTACAAGCACAGGCAACCAAAGCAGAAGTGGACAGATGGGATCACATGCAGTTAAAAAGCTGCACAGCAAAGAAAGCAGTTAACAAAGTGAAGAGATAACCCACAGAATGGGAGAAATTATTTGCAAACTCTCCATCTGACAAGGGATTAATAACCAGAATATAGAAGGAGCTCAAACAACTCTATAGAAAAAAAATCTAATAATTTGATTTAAAATGGGCAAAAGACCTATATAGACATTTCTCAGAAGACATACAGATGGCAAAAAGGCATGTGAAAAGGTACTCAACATCATTGTTCATTAGAGAAATACAAATCAAAACAACAATATATAATCTCACCCCAGTTCAAATGACTTTTATCAAAAAGACAGACAATAACAAATGATAACAAGGATGTGGAGGAAAGGAAACCTTCATACACTGTTGGTGGGAATATAAGTTAGTAAAGCTACTGTAGAGAATAGTTAGGAAGTTCTTCAATAAACTAAAAATAGAGCTACCATATGATCTAGCAATACCACTGCTAGGTATATATCCAAAAGAAAGGAAATCTGGATATCAAAGAGATATCTGCACTCCCATGTTTATCCCAGCACTATTCCCAATAACCAAGATTTGGAAGCAACCTAAGTGTCTATCAGCAGATGAATGGATAAAGAGCATGTAGCACATATGCAAGATGGAGTACTATTCAGCCATAAAAATAGAATGAGATCGTATCATTTGCAATCACATGGATGGAACTGGAGGTCACTATGTTGAGTGAAATAAACCATTTACAGGAACACAAACATCATATGTTCTCACTTATTTGTGGGAGCTAAAAATTAAAATAATTGAACTCATGGAGATACAGTAGAATGACGGTTACCAGAGGCTTGGAAGGGTAGTGGGGGCACAGTAGTGAAGTGGGGTTGGTTGATGGATACAAAAACATAGTTAGAAGGAATGAATAAGATCTAGTATTTGACAGCACAACAGGGTGATGATAGTCAAGAATAATTGAATTGTACATTTTAAAATAACCAAAAGAGTATAAATGGATTGTTGGTAACACAAAGAATAAATGCTCGAGGTGATGGATACCCCATTTACCCTGATATGATTATTACACATTGTATGCCTATATCAGAGTATCCCATATACCCCATATATATATATATACCTAATATATACTCACAAGAATTTTTAAAATATGTGTAGATAGATAGATAGATAGATAGATAGATAGATAGATAGATAGATAGATAGACAGATAGACAGATAGATAGATAGGACTGTCATATGATCCAGCAGTCCTACTGCTGAGCATTTAGCCAAAGGAAAGAAATCTGTATATCAAAGAGACATCTAACACCCCCATGGTTTATTGCAACACTATTCATTATACCCAAGATAAAGAATCAACCTAGGTGTCCAACAGATGAGTGAATAAAGAAAATGTATATATACACAATGGAATACTGTTTAGCCATTAAAAATAAGATCCTGTCACTTGCAGCAACATGAATGGATCTGGAGGTCATTATGTTAAGTAAAATAAACTGGGAATAGAAAGTTAAACGCTGCATGCTCTCACTCATATGTGGAAGTTGATAAAAGTTCGTTTCACAGAAGTAAAAGGTAGAACAGAAGATACTAGGTGCTGGGAAAGGGGATGGGGATAGGAAGAGAGTGGTTAAAGGATACAAAATTAGAGCTAGATAGGAGGAATAAATTGTATAGTACTGAAAGATGACTATGCTTAACAGTAGTGTATACTTTCAAGTAGTGCGGAGGATATTGAATGTTCCCAACACAAATAAATGACAGATGTTTAAGATGATAGATATGCTAATTACCCTGATCTGTTCACTGTACATGTCTACATGTTAGCTTTTTTGAAATTCTTAGTTTCAAAACCACATGCTGCTCTTCTCAGTTTTTGTTCATATTCTTTCCTCTACATGAAATAGACCTGCCTCACCCTCCACCCACCCTAACACCCATATGATTAAATCTACTTGTTCTCTAAGGCCCAGTTTAAATCTCCTTTCTCCGTATGATATTAGACCCTTAGTTCTAGCTGAGGCATGGCATTTTATTTACAGTACTCTATGTAACTTTTATTGGAAAGTAACATACACACAGAGAATATATACAGATTATAAGTTTACAGCTTGACAAATCTTTACAAAAGGAATACCCTCGTATTACCAGTATCCAGATTCAGAAACCAAACATTGCCATAATCCTGCCTCATAACCTCTTACACTCACTCTCTTTACCAGCACCTCTCTCGTCAAGGGTAACCTCTGTCCTGGCTTCTAATGTCACAGGCTAGCTTTGCTTGTTTTTGAACATTACATAAATGATGTTATACAGTATACTATATTTTTTATCTGGCTTTATTACTCAATATTTGTACAATTTGTACAACTGTACAATGTTTGTACAATTTATGCATTTTAGTTTATTCATTCACACTGCTATGTAGTATTCCACTTGTGAATATATACCATAATTTCTTAGCTCATTCTTCTACATACGGACATTATCCTTTTTTCCATTGTAGTTTTAACTTGCATTTCCCTGATGACTAATGAAGTTGAGTGCCTTTCTTATATGTTCTTGGGCCAACTGGGTATCGTCTTCTGCGGAGAACCTATTTAAGTCTCTGTCGTTTTTTCTCACCTCTTCTATACATTCATGAATGGTAGGTAACTACATCTCACTCATTTTCTACTGACACATTCTATAAGAATGTCATACTGTTTACATTACAGCTGTATGTATTTATTAAGATTTTATGCAGAAAAGTAAAATTGAGGGCTGATCAGTGTTCTTCAGAAGGAACCTTTTGAAAATGTTGTAGTGCAACCAGTCAACAAATATGTATTGAGTACTGATTGCATGAAATTCTACTTGAGTCATCAGTAAAGAACCACTTATTTAACTACAAACCATCTTACAAACCATTTTACAAACCATCTTTACCTCTCTCTTCCTTAGTTTTCTCATCTACGAAATGGTATGATTACATCAGATGACACTAGGGTCTCTTGGCTTTTTTTGTTTTCATGTATACAACCTTGTGAAAATTTGAGTTTATCCTTTTACTAACATGAGTTCAGAAATGTTCCCAACTATTGAAGAACTAAGTGTAGTATAATTGGATCTGGATGGAAATTCAAAGATGAGAGATGGTTACTCAGGAATTTACTGGGTCAAGGCCCCTTCTTTCAGTGTTTGTTAATTCTTAATCTATAGGTAGTTACTGTCGATAATCATAAATCTGGACGTTTTATATGCAGTTAAATTTTTTTTTTTTTTTTTTGAGATGGAGTCTCGCTCTGTTGGCCCAGGCTGGAGTGCAGTGGCACGATCTCGGCTCACTGCAAGCTCTGCCTCCCAGGTTCACACCATTCTCCCGCCTCAGCCTCCCACGTAGCTGAGACTACAGGCACCCACCACCACGCCCGGCTAATTGTTTTTTGATATTTTTAGTAGAGACGGGGTTTCACCGTGTTAGCCAGGATGGTCTCAATCTCCTGATCTCATGATCCGCCCACCTCAGCCTCCCGAAGTGCTGGGATTACAGGCCTGAGCCACCGTGCCAGGCCTATATGCAGTTAATTTAAAACAACGGAGACCTCAGGCAATCCAAAAATGAAAGTATGTATACAAAGAGAGCTCATACTATATGTAGAGTATGATCAATATATTTATCACATATATGTGTGTGTGTGTCTTTGCTTTAAAAATAACAATCCAAATTCACCAAAAGAATAGTCATTTTTTAAAAGCCTGAATACACTAAGCAGACAGCCCCAGTTTCCCCTTCCACCACACACGTGTCAACTATAAATCTTTCTGTCTGTATGGATTTCTGTACCGTGGATATTTCATATAAATGGAATCATACAATAAAAAAAGAATAGTTATTTTAGCTGGGCACAGAGGCTCACCCCTGTAATCCCAGCGGCTCACTCCTGTAATGCCAGCACTTTGGGAGGCCGAGGCAGGCAGATCACCTGAGGTCAGGAGTTCGAGACCAGCCTGGCCAACATGGCAAATCCCTGTCTCTAGTAAAAGTACAAAAAATTAGCTGGGCATAGTGGTGGGCGCTTATAATCCCAGCTACTCGGGAGGCTGAGGCAGGAGAATTGCTTGAACCCAGAGGTGGAGGTTGCAGTGAGCAGAAATCACGCCATTGCACTCAAGGCTGGGCAACAGAGCGAGACTCTGTCTCAAAAATAAAATAAAAATAAAAAAAGAATAGTCATTTTAAATGGCTTCTTCATAGGCCATGAGAACTCAAGCCTTAAAGATTTACTTTTTACTGTGATTAAGTAAAGACACAAATTTCTTTTTAAAATCTTGAGGATTTATCAGATGACTTCATAAACTATGGGATTTTTTTATTAGTAATTTATAAACTTCAGGTTAAGGTTCTTAACCTGTGAATCATGATTCACCATGACTGAATCTTTTTTGTAGGATTATTAGCCAAAATGATGGAAAGGAAAGGCAAGTCCTGGTTAAGGAGGGTCATATATGATAGTTTTTTATATATAAATAATTTAACTCTTCTTTAGTTTTGACTTCAAGCAAAGTAATCTTTCAGATATATTGTTCATTGTGTAGTTACCACAAAAAAAGCATTATCAGTGAGTTTCAAAGGTGATATATTAGTATGATCCTAGTCTAAGATCAGCTTACTAGTACTACTATCATTGTTCAACATACTATATCATTGTCCTGCCCAAAACACAGAACAATACGAAAACGATAAATTTCTTTTTTCTCTTTTCCTTTTCTGTTGTTTTTTGTTGTTGTTGTTGTTTGTTTGTTTTTTTTGGAGACAGAATCTCACTCTGTTGCCTAGGCTGGAGTGCAGTGGCATGATCTCTGATCACTGCAACCTCCACCTCCAGGGTTAAAGCAATTCTCCTGCCTCAGCCTCCCAAGTAACTGGGATTACAGGCACCCGCCACCATGCCCAGTTAATTTTTTTTTTCTGTATTTTTAGTAGAGACAGGGTTTCACCAGGTTGCCCAGGCTGGTCCTGAACTCCTGAGCTCAGGCAGTCGCCCACCTCGGCCTCCGAGAGTGCTAGGAATACAGGCATGAGCCACCACACCCAACTGGAAAAGACCAATTTCTTTATGGTTAGGGTTAGGCACTTTTGAAGAGTTTTCTCTCCAGAGTCTTAAGATCTATTTACTCCTCAAAAATAAGGGAGGATTACAACAACTTTTCCACTTTCTAAGGCTCAAGCTAATTAGATATTTGACCATATTACTTGTACTTCATTTGTCTTTCAGATTGTCTAGCAAATGTTTTGTTTGATTAATACTTTTAAGGCAATGTAATTCTACCATGTCTTCGGGACCTCCCAAAATTCCCATATCCTTTATTGTCATTTATAATATCTGAATATTAAGACTCACTAAAATAACATTATGGGTCTAGGTAAGTCTTAAGAGTCCTTTTAATGGAAAATTGATAATTCTTAATATATTATTTTTATAAATATTAGGAAAAAATTTAATGATGTAATTTTGGTTACAATACAAGCATTCAGTTTACTTTTTTTTTTTTTTTTAATTTTATTTTACTCTACATTCCGGGATACATGTGCAGAATGTGCAGGTTTGTTACATAGGTAAACATGTGCCATGGTGGTTTGCTGCACCTATCAACCTGTCACCTAGGTATTAAGCCCCGCATGCATTAGCTATTTGTCCTAATGCTCTTTCCTCCCCTCACCGCCCCCCCAACAGGCCATGATGTGTGTTTTTCCCCTCCCTGTGTCCATGTGTTCTCGTTGTTCAGCTCCCACTTACGAGTAAGAACATGCAGTGTTTGGTTTTCTGTTCCTGCATTAGTTTGCTGAGGATGATGGCTTCCAGCTTCATCCATGTCCCTGCAAAGGACATGATCTCATTCCTTTTAATGGCTGCATAGTATTCCATGGTGTATATGTACATTTTCTTTATCCAGTCTATCATTGATGGGCATTTGGGTTGGTTCTATGTCTTTGCTATTGTGAATAGTGCTGCAGTAAACATACATTTGCATGTGTCTTTATAATAGAATGATTTATATTCCTTTGGGTATATACCCAGTAATGGAATTGCTGAGTCAAATGGTATTTCTAGTTCTAGATCCTTGAGGAAGCTCCACACTGTCTTCCACAATGGTTGAACTAATTTACATTCCCACGAACAGTGTAAAAGTGTTCCTATTTCTCCACATCCTTGCCAACATCTGTTGTTTCTTGACTTTTTAATAATCGCCATTCTGACCGGCATGAGATGGTATCTCATTGTGGTTTTGATTTGCATTTCTAATGATCAGTGAAGTTGAGATTTTTTTCATATTTTTGTTGGTTGCATAAATATCTTCTTTTGAGAAGTGTCTGTTTATGTCCTTTGCCCACTTTTTGATGGGGTTGTTTGTTTTTATCTTGTAAATTTAAGTCCCATGTAAATTCTGGATCTTAGACCTTTGTCCATAGGTAAATTGCAAAAATTTTCTCTCATTCCATAGGTTGTCTGTTCGCTCTGATGATAGTTTCTTTTGCTGTGCAGAAGCTCTTTAGTTTAACTAGATCCCAGTTGTCAATTTTAGCTTTTGTTGGAATTGCTTGTGGCGATTTCTTCATAAAATCTTCTCCCATGCCTATGTCCTGAATGGTATTGCCTAGATTTTCTTCTAGGATTTTTATGGTTTTGGGTTTTACATTTAAGTCTTTAATCCATCTTGAGTAAATTTGTGTATAAGGTGTAAGAAAGGGGTCTAGTTTCAGTTTTCTGCATATGGCTAGCGAGTTTTCCCAGTACGATTTCTTAAATAGGTTTGTAGTTCTCGAAGAGGTCCTTCACTTCACTTGTTAGCTGTATTGCTAGGTATTTTATTCTCTGTAGCAGTTGTGATTGGGAGTTCATTCATGATTTGGCTCTCTGCTTGTCTATTATTGATGTATAGGAATGCTTGTGATTTTTGCATATTGATTTTGTATTCTGAGACTTTGCTGAAGTTGCTTATCAGTTTAAAGAGTTTTTGGGCTGAGACGATGGGGTTTTCTAAATATAGGATCATGTTGCCTGCAGACAGAGACAGTTTGACTTTGTCTCTTCCTATTTAAATATCCTTTCTTTCTTTCTCTTGCCTGATTGCCCTGGCCAGAACTTCCAGTACTATGTTGAATAGGAGTGGTAAGAGTACATTCTTGTCTTGTGCCGGTTTTCAAAAGGAATGCTTCCAGCTTTTGCCCATTCAGTATGATATTGGCTGTGTTTGTCATAAATAGCTCTTATTATTTTGAGATATGTTCCATCAATACCTAGTTTATTGAGAGTTTCTAACATAAAGGGATATTGCATTTTTTCGAAGGCCTTTTCTGCATTTATTGAGAGAATCATGTGGTTTTTGTCATTGGTTCTGTTTATGTGATTGATGACATTTATTGATTTGTGTATGTTGAACCAACCTTGCTTCCCAGGGATGAAGGTGACTTGATGGTGGTGGATAAGCTTTTTGATATGCTGCTGGATTCAGTTTGCCAGTATTTTATTGAGGATTTTTGCATTGATGTTCGTCAGGGATACTGGCCTGAAGTTTTTTGTTGTGTCTCTGCCAGGATTTGGTATCAGGATGACGCTGGCCTCATAAAATGAGTTAGGGAGGAGTCCTTCCTTTTCAGTTATTTGGGATAGTTTCAGAAGGAATGGTACCAGCTCCTCTTTGTACCTCCGGTAGAATTTGGCTTTGAGTCCATCTGGTCCTGGGCTTTTTTTGGTTGGTAGGCTATTTATTACTGCCTCAATTTCAGAACCTGTTATTGGTCTATTCAAAAATTCAACTTCTTCCTGGTTTAGTCTTGGGAGGGTGTATGTGTCCAGGAATTTTTCCATTTCTTCTAGATTTTCTAGTTTGTTTGCGTAGAGGTGTTTATAGTATTCTCTGATGGTAGTTGTATTTCTGTGGGATCAGTGGCGATATCCCCTGTATCATTTTTTATTGGTTTATTATCATTTTTATTGTTTTATCTGTGGGATCAGTGGCGATATCGCCTGCATCATTTTTTATTGTTATTTGATTCTTCTTTATTCATTCAGTATGCTTATAGTTATCAATTAGCAATAAAAATACCTCATCTGTTAAGTAAAGGGATTAGTGCACCTCTCTGTGCAAGTTCCTCATCTATAAAATATGTTTAATAAAACTACCTGTCTTAAGGTTGTTGAGAGGATTAAATGATTTAACACAAAGCACTCAAAAAATGTCAGGTATGGTTAGGTATCCCATGACTATATTTTACCACAAGTCTTTTGTGATTCATTGTTTATATTTTTGTGCCATTAAACAATGTTTACCTTTAACTTGTACAATTAAATTTGTGACATGAATGAATATTAAAGACTGAATTGTTACCATGGATTTTGAGTGATGTGTTCATAGTCATATTGAATATTAGGCTTAATTTCAGGCTTAAAAATGTACTTTTAAACAAGGAGCAAGAGAAAAGAAAACAATTCTTCTTTTTTTTTTTTTTGAGATGGAGTCTTGCTCTATTGCCCAGGCTGGAGTGCAGTGGCGTGATCTCGGCCCACTGTAAGCTCCGCCTCTTGGGTTCACGCCATTCTCCTGCCTCAGCCTCCCGAGTAGCTGGGACTACAGGCACCTGCCACCACGCCCAGCTAATTTTTTGTATTTTTAGTAGAGGCAGGGTTTCACCGTGTTAGCCAGGATGGTCTCGATCTCCTGACCTTGTGATCTGCCTGCCTCGGCCTCCCAAAGTGATGGGATTACAGGTGTGAAATTATTTCATTTTTAAAATGACATTAGAGTGTTAGTGATCGCGTGAACAGAACATTCTCCGTTCCTCACCCTTTTTTGAGTCTTGCAAAGTATAATCTGACACTGAGTTAAGAGTTAATTGACACTTTATCTTGCTTGGTCAACCTGCAGTTAACGTTATGAAGCAGGAAAATGAGATGTAAACTAACCAAGATCTCCACATGGCCTGGAATGACCAATGGTTTGTTATATAGCACAAAATTGAATAAATACTATGTAAATACTTACTAAATTAGATTTTTAAAAGAATCATTGAATATCTAGATTTTTCTTAATGGGGAAAGGTGTCCTATTGAAATTCTTTTTCTTTAAAAATTATAACCACTAGAAATTGGATAGGCCACCTCACAATAAAGAGTCCTCCCCATCAAAGAAGGGTTCGTGTTGAGGTAACCCATCATTTAGGAGTATGACCATTTCTACATCTGGCAGGAAGTTGAACTATACAACTTCTGATTTATTTTTTCAATTCTAACATTTCACAAAATTAAAGAAATTGAGAACCTATTCTAGGTATTGTTCTTGTTGTTTTTACATTGATGCCCTCTTTATTTTCTGTTTGAAATGAGTTATCAAAGCATAAAGTTTTGAATCATAGGCAGTTTTCTTCTGACATGATTCAGGAGGAACAATTTGAGCTATTTATATGTCTACAAAGTACTTTTAATATTTATCCACCAGAGTATTTGACAATGAGGTTGTTATATCCTTCCAAAAGGTAGAATAAGTATCAAAAACCAGATGGAATTGGATGATTTTGTGAAATAACCACACAATATAAATTGTATTGAAAAACAAATTTGGCATTGGTCATCTGTATACCAAGAAAGACAAGAAACTTTTTATCTGAGGAACGTGAGCTCTTTTAAATTACTGGGCCCAGTGAGGCATTAAAATGTGAAAGTAGTCATCTCTCACTCCCCTCTTTGAGCTAAGTAATCTGCCTGCTGTATGGACTTTAGACTGTCACCACCAAGTAACCATAAACTAACCTAACAATGCCATATGCTAGGCACCATAATTCATACCCTATAGTTCAACAATGTATAGCAATTACTAATCAGTTATTTCTCTACACCAATGAGAATCCTTGACAAACAATTTTTGTAATTGCCCCCTCTCCTAATTTGTCCTTTTTTCTTTAAAAACATGAGCCTTTCCTTCATTCTCTGGAGCACTTCTCAGCATTTCCCAGTCTGCAGTCCTCAACCTTGACCCAAATAAACTTAACTTACTAAATTAATTTTGCTCACTTTATGTCTTTAGGTCGATGATACTTAACATTACTTCTTTTGCCAACCTTTCTCCTACCCCTTCTGCCAAAGTAAAAAATTTTGGTTTACGAATGTAATGAAAAAAAAATCAAAATCTGAAACACAGATGGAGAATAGAATGGATATATTATCTCTCAAATGTCTCATTACACTGCCTCTGTTTATTTGATTTCAGTTTTTTAGACCCATTTCTGCCAGTGCTGTCCTAGGATCCGGAGGGGGGCAATGTTTCTTCTTTGCTTTTTTAAGTCTTTTAATGTGTTTCTTTAATGTTTATTATAGTTTTAAATACAGATGGTCTTACTATGACCCTTCAATCTTGTTCCTAGTGCTGAGAATACACTGGCGAATCCAATAGGTATGGTCACTGCCCTGCTTGAACTTAGTGTGATGAAGAAGACAAATAAATTAACTATTGTGTAATTGTAACTCACGCAAAGAAAAGAAACAGATTACACTGATAGGGAACATGATGAGGGTGTGGCATAAGGACATTGCTTTAGTCGGAAGAGATCCTTTCAAAAATCATAAAATTTAAGCAGAGACTTGAAAGATAAGAAAAGTAATGTTCCAGGTAGAGGAATCAACATGGGTCAAGTCCCTGGGGTGCAAAAGAGCCTCATTCTCATTTTCTTTTTGTGCCGGTTTGAACCATAAAGAACTCATTTAAGTTGCTTCTGAAATTGTTATGATTTGATGCAGCTCATTTCCATTGTCAGCACCCAAAATAGTTACCTCTTCACTTTGCACCTTCAACCTTGCAAGACCCCCTGAGCCCTCAAAGTATCAAATTTAGTCTCAATTTAAATATGAAGCTGCTAGTACTACCTATATGGGAAACTTTCAGTACACATTAGTTCCCTTTCTGCTCGTAGCATTGTTGGTGATGTGTTTGCTGGGCTACTCCTTCCCATCTAACCCCCAGGGGTATGCAGGATTTGCTGTGGGAATAGGGAAGCCACAAACAAGAGAAATACCATTGTCTCCAGACCTACCCTTATTCTTTCTGTATTAAGGCTCCCAGGGGTCTCTGCCTCCTCTTGAGTCTCTCCCAACTTAACTTCTTGAGCTCAGGTCACTTTAGGGATGTTATCAGGACATTCAGCAATCTACCAAAAGACCCAAGTCCTGGTTTCCATTACACCCTGCCCACCATGTGTTCCAGTTGTTTTCATTTCTTTTCTGCATGACTTCATCAAGAAGCTGTCCTGGTTGATGCTAAATGAGAGGTGAGGCGGAGACAAGGGAATTCCTCTGGCTTCCTCTTCATTCATATTTCCCAGGTAGTGGTTCTCCCAAAGGCCTTGGTGGCCAGAATAAGGTGTGGCCTTGGTCTGCTGCTGAACTGGTAGAGGATTGACATTTTACCTATGACTGGCAGCTCTAGAGAAAAACAGAACACCTGATTCCAGTAGTAGTTAAGACTTGGTGTGTCTCCAGATCCCACTTGAAGTTACTGTCTTAACAAAGTAACTTTTTTCCTAGCAATACTAGGGATGGTGGGGGTAGAAGGAGGATAACACTAGGACCTTTGGAACCTCTCCCCTTGCCTGTTTTTTCTCTTATCAGTAAAATGAGAGTGTTGGTGTATTCATAGGGTCCCTTTTAGTTCAAACATATCACGTTTCTAAATTTTAAACCATCTAGTAGTATTATCTCTGTCTGATGTGCATGATATGTATATTGGAAATTATCCCAGTATGTGAGCCTGATACATATGTGGAAACTTACAGCCCTACTGGCTGAGCTGGATATATTCATTTATGAGCACTGGTTGGGACTGTAGTTCGAAAACTTTGTACCAACATTATATCTTACTGCAAGATTTATGAATGTTATTGAAAGCAGTACTATATACCCTGAGGTTGAAGCCAGCTAACTAAACCTGAGTTAACATGCATCACCAAAGAGTGATGATCATAGACGTTGTGGCAAATGACTTGAAAGATCCTTTGCTTCACTTTGTCGGAAGGATCAAATTGTATTGAAATAGCACCCCGCGATATAATTCTGAATTCTGTCACTCTAAATTGGTCCTTCCTTCTTTTGCAGGAGCTATTGTGACAATCTTGGTTACCATCCATTAAGTGCTGCTGATTTTGGAAAGATCATGAAAAACGTCTTTCCAAACATGAAGGCACGTCGTTTGGGCACAAGAGGCAAATCTAAATATCCTTTACCAGAATGGTGTTAGTAATACCTCTATGTTCTCACTTGTTATAGAACATCTATTGTTGTAGTTCAACTGGCAACTTTATTTAGAAATAAACTTCAAATTAAAGCAACTCAAAAGCTTAAGTAGAATAATTGCAAATGTAACTTTCACAGGTATTTATCACACTATGAAAGAAATAGCAAATAATGGTTTATTCATAGATTAGAATTGTGATAGATTTTACCTTAGTCTATCAATGTAAAGTGTTATTAATGGTCTGATCTCCTTTGTTTTAACAGTAAGAAGTTTTGAGGCCTGCCATATGTTTAACAATTATAAGAATAAAAGTGGAGAAAGATGCTAGCTTATCTTCGTTTCTTCCTTTAATTTAGAAACATAGGGGATCTCCTTGGCAAAAAAAAAAAAAAAAAATCTTATGGAACTTTAACAGAAACACTAATCTTTCAGTACAAGTATTTTTCAGCCATCCATTTAAAGCCCATATTAAAATTAAAGCCAGAGGACAGAAAAGGTCCTTCTTGTGATGGAGAAATACTTAGGAGCAAACAGAAATAAGGAAATTAAAATTAAGAATTCATTATAGTTCTTTCTCCTCTTAGAAGAAGATTGTAAAATAGAGGGTCTCTGTATCATATTAGGATTACATCCATTTTCTCCCCCTTAGCTCTTGTCTTTTTTTCAGAGCATAAAATGGAGGAGATGAGAGAGGAAGGGGAAGGGAAGAAACTTGCTTTTCTAAAATGGTTCCAGGTGTTCTCTAACCACTAGTTGCATGACCTATTCTTGCTTCCCAAATGCAAACAAAAATGTTTTGATGTGTCTTTGGCATGTTACAGGCGATAATCCTGTATGTTTCAGTGGAAAAAGAGAAACGAAAAGGTTAAAGCCCTTGTGACACTCCTAAGAGTTGTTTTTGTCACAGAGCCCTGGGCTAAAGTTTCCCTTCCCTGTGCCAGGTTTCCATCTGGCTGTTCCTTTCCTCCTGACCTGTTTGTTACTGGTGGCTGGCACAGCATATTAGGAACATTTATTCATAAAATTTATAACAGATGAGAATCTTTTCATTTAAGACAGTAGTATTTAACATTCTAAAAGGGTATTTCAGTTTCAAAAGAGTAAAAGTATCCCAAGTTTTTAATATTAAGGTTTTTCTTACTGAAGAATTCAGAAAGTAGATGTTATGTCATGTTGATTTTTTTCTCTCATTTCATATATGGTTACTTCTAAAGTGCTGTCTGTATAAGCAATTCATTTAATTTTGAATATTTAGACCTTAACTGTTTATTACATATTGCTACAGTGGACTAAGAAAAAAAGCTTTTGTTCATATGCCAACACTGCCCAACCTTGACTTTCACAAAACTGGAGATGGGGTAAGAATTCAGCCTTTTCTTTTTAATAAGTAAAATTGTACCTTTATATTAACATTGAAATGCATCCTGCAAAGTCTCATTTGGTTAAGGCTAGCGACTGTGCCTTTTACAAATAAGAAAAAAAAAATCACACAGTGGCTGAAAAATGTTAGTGTATATGACCTACATCAACATGAAATTTGGGGGAACAAAAGTTTCGAAGTTACTGATTTCTCGATATTTCCAAAATACATATTGACTATATGTGTGTATAGTCAAGAGGAAAAAGTCAGTCATCATGTAATATGTTTTATAGGAATTTTAGAAAAAATATGTGGCTATTGGCATAGTTTTGACATTAGAAAGATTCAAAATATCAGTCTTCTTGTATGTTTAAAAACCATTTAAAATGTTATATTCGCAAGGCTGCTGAGTGCTGTGCACTAGTGGGTATGAGTCCCTTATTTGCAAAGCTCTTATATGTCTGCCAGTGCGTCAATTCATACTACTTTAACCCACAGATTTATATTGTATCTTCTAATTAAGAATACATATCTTTAACATGCTTCAATTTAATTTCTCTGGTCTTTTACAAGTTAACATTTCCTTTTTTCTTTGCCTAGTTGGAAGGAGCTGAACCTTCTGGGCAGCTTCAAAATATTGATGAAGAAGTTATCTCTTCTGCTTGCCGTCTTGTGTGTGAGTGGGCCCAGAAAGTGTTAAGCCAACCATTTGACACCGTCTTGGAATTAGCCCGCTTCCTTGTAAAAAGTCACTATATAGGCACCAAGTCAATGGCAGCTCTAACTGTAATGGCAGCAGCACCAGCAGGTACAACATTACTGTGAACAAGCTAAAAACTGACAGAGGTATTATTGTATTTAGAATTGGTAGCAAAAGAAGAGTTAGATCAAAGAACTTCATCCTTTTAGTACTTGCATGTGTTCACTCTTACTCCACTTAACACTAAATTCAGATGGGTTTGTTGAGCCAAGAAAATAATAATCCTTTCATTATAAAGCTTAATGCTATGTTTCTATATATTGTTTTGCTGGCATATGAAACTGTAGATTCCCCAGCTGATATGTTATTAATTTTTCCATTGCTACTTTTACATTTATAGCATGTGTTTATATGTACTTTTATATGTACATATATGTATATGTGTATCTAAATTAATAAGAGAAGTAAAATAATAAGATTAAATTTTAAAATTACTTGTTAGATTCCCATTCCAGAAACTAATGCTTATAAATAAAATTATGTTTGCACACTGTGACAGGTAACTTAGCCTCAAAAAAACAAAACCGTACAAAGCCTTACTAAAAAATAACAAGAGTGATATTTTTTACTGTGTATTCATATGACTATTTTTATTCAAAGATGAATTTTTGGAATCGACAATTTTGGGAATTGACAGTCTTGTTAGAATGACTCCCTCCTAAATTAATAGTTGTGTAAAATAACAGTTCTGATGAATTTTTAAAAATATCTTATTTCAGTTATACCTTATAAACCTAGAGTGGATAAATTATTCTAGAAAATCAGGATGTCTATTAAAAATGTAGTGATGTAGTGATCAGAGACTTATTTTTCCAAGGACTGGCCTTCTAAGTGTTAATTCTGAATATTTTAAAATCTACAATAGATTTATCTTGGCCAGAATTATAGTCTCTTAATTAACTTCACTTCTTTTTTTAGTATCTTTTACACATTAATAATGAGCCTGTTTTCTTCTAATTTTACATTTAGTATGTGGGATGTATGTGTGTGTAACCTCTCATTTTGTGGTCAATTGAAGACCCATTTCAGAAAAAGAGTGTCATAGAGTTTTTCCTGTCTGCATGTAAACTGTATGACCTAAGTCTGTTTATTCATTGTACTGACCAGCAGGAGAATGCTTGACCAGCCTTATCGAGCTAAATAGCTCACTTATGTTACCTCATTTAATTCCCCCAGCAGTCCTGTGAGATAGGTGATATTTATTCCCAATTTATAGACTTGGGGAGGTCAATTAACTTGTCCATGGGCACATAAGTAATGGAGCCAGGATTTGAATCCTGATTTGTCTGTCTCCAAAGCCCAGCTTCACTCAATTATATCATAATGTCATATAGTAAAATAAGCTTTAAAAGGAATGAACCCTTCAGTTTGTTCTGCTGTCTTTCTCCTGCCCCTGCCAACACCTAAAAGAGTATATCAACAGATGAAGGATTTAGGAGGTATCATGGGGAAAAGAAACATCTCTTTCCTATTTCTCTCATTCACAAAGTCTAACTGTGGGAAATGTTGAATGAATTGAATGAATGAATTTTTAAGGTCTAAGTGCAAATAAAGGTGTGAGTTTAACAAAAGTATTAAAAATTACATATATTAAAAAGACACTCCATTTTTGAAAGCAATCAGCCTGAGAGGGTAAACACTTTACCAATTGTATCATTACTCAAAACATTTTTAGAATGTCTCTCAAAATTTTCATCTCAGCCCTTACTATATTTTTCAAAAAAGACCTTTGATAGTAGACTAATTTTTATCCTTTGAAGGTGAATTTTTTTATATATAAATATAGTCTCCATATTAAGAACAGGTTGTGTTACAAATGTCCTTTTGTAAGTCAGCTGCTTGGAACTCATTCCTGTCTAAAAACCCTGGCAGGAAGGATAAGACAGCCAAGCTGTGAGCCATTGGCAGAGGCTCTCCAGGGTGCAGGTGCTGAGAAGCCAGAGCTGAGGCTTGGGGTCGGGAAGAGGCAAAACAACTGGAGCTGGATTTGAGATGAAAAATTGTGATTTTTAGAAGGGGCTGGGGGTTCAACAGATCCTCATCATTATTGAGTATGGGGAGGGAGTTATAGCTTCCTCATTCTCTATTTCCTGCTCCCCACACCAAGTTGTTGTTGTTAACTAGAATGATGAAAAGCAGAAATTGGGATGGGGAAAAGAAAAGAAAGGGCAAAGTGTACCAGCAGGATAGTTGTTCCTCCCCTTTCTTCTCTTCATTGTTTTCACTGCCCACAACCTACTTTCTAATGATCTCAATGCCATACCCTAAATCTGAAATGAGCTTTTAAAAAATTTTTATTTTATAATCCATTTTTCCTAAAATTTATATTTTGCTTATTTTGTCAATTTTTTTCAGTGTTTATCTTACTGTTTTAAAGGTTTTCTCAGTGACACTTTTTTGGAATATCTTAACCTTAGTCTTGTTAAGAAATTCTGCTTCTGAATTTCTTCTAGGTCATACTGGAATCATTGTATAGTAGCAATAAAATAATAGTGCCTATTTCCATGAATTGCTGGTAGAATTAAAAACTGTTTTCTCCATACAAATTTCTTCCATTATGAGGAGTGGCTTCAGCAAATATTTATTGAATTATTGAATGCCCCTCATGGGCTAAATATTAAAATCATGAAAATACATGTATTTATTTCTGATTAGAAATGGGGGGAGGGAAATTTACTGACCTTTGAGAAAATGTAAAAATGCTGTGTTGGCATTTATCTTAGCTTCTGCACATTTATGATATAGCTACTGTTTTTAAAATCCTGTTGTTAACTGAAACTGTCACCTGATTTTAAAATCCTGTTGTTAACTGAAACTGTCACCTGAGTTGAACCATATTGTAAGATGACAAAACTATATTGACAGTTGTTTATAAATTCGAAGTCTAATGCTTCATAAAGAAATTGTGAGTTAAAATTTGCCATTTTGGTTGCTTTGTCCAGTAGATGGCTACATTCTCAAAGAAATTCAAAGGAACCTCCCTTCTATAAAGGAGAGTATTTATTGCAGCTTTTCTTTCTGTTTATTTTCAGGAATGAAAGGAATTACCCAGCCTTCTGCTTTTATACCTACAGCTGAAAGTAATTCCTTTCAGCCTCAGGTGAAGACTTTGCCATCTCCAATTGATGCTAAACAGCAGTTGCAACGGAAAATCCAGAAGAAGCAGCAAGAACAGAAACTACAATCCCCTTTGCCAGGAGAATCTGCAGCAAAAAAGTCAGAAAGTGCTACAAGCAATGGAGTGACTAATCTTCCTAATGGAAATCCTTCAATCCTTTCTCCTCAACCTATTGGTATCGTTGTGGCAGCTGTCCCTAGTCCCATTCCGGTAATATAATTAAATAGTATTTGGCCTTATTGGGATGGTGGGAAATCAATTGTTTACTTAAAAGTGGCAGATGAAAAGAAGGCAGGTATAAGGGTAGCCACAAACTGATTTTGTGACCACAGGAAGATTCATTCCCCTTCAGTCTTTTATTCAGGATGTATGTTGTTGATTACAAAGTAAGCTATGAAACATTATTGAAAATATAAAGATCCAAGACATACAAAGTATGCACATAACCACTCAGAGCTTTATGTAAGAGTGAGTAATTTTCTCATTTTTAGAGTTGTTTCATCCCTGGCTGAGCCAAGATTTTTTTTTTTTTTTTTTTTTTTTTTTTGAGACAGAGTCTTGCTCTGTCTCCCAGGCTGAAGTGCAGTGCTGTGATCTCGGCTCACTGCAACCTCCACCTCCTGGGTTCAAGCAATTATTCTGCCTCAGCCTCCCGAGTAACTGGGATTACAGGTACTCACCACCACACCCAGCTAATTTTTGTATTTTTGTATTTTGTATTTTTAGTTGGCCAGGCTGGTCTTGAACTTGTGACGTCAAGTGATCCACCCGCCTTGGCCTCCCAAAGTACTGGGATTATAAGCGTGAGCCACCCCACCCAGCCAAGATAATTTAATTGCAGTCTTTTTTTTTAAATTTAAACGCTTTTCTTTTTTACATTCAGGTGGAGTAAAATTCTAATGTGTAATGATTACTTAAATGTAGGCCTATCCGTGGCTTATCAGATACAGGACTAGAACCTTGGCCAAGTTCTTTAGCTAGTTTATTAACCTCTATTTGTAGATAAGGAAACAGTCTCCTCCTTTCCTATCTCACACAACTGAGATTATGATGAAGGGACTTTTAAAATGAGAGTAAGTTGGTACTTTATGTTATTATTGATAATAATATTTCGGAGGTATTTTATCGTTTTTCTTGTTCCTATTATCATCATCATGTTATTAAAATATGAAATACATGGTAACCACACTATTCATTATAGGGCAAACTGGAGTAGACAGTAGCTGTATCTTATTTGCAGTGGTTTAGTTACAGACATTTAAGGTAGACACATTTATAAGACAGTTTCCCCTATGAGTGAGCCATCTTAGCATAGATTCTGGTAGGTAACCTTTACAGTTGTATGTTTCTTCAAGATTTTATGTCTTCTTCCTGTAACCCCCTTAAATCACTGTTTCAGCAAATATTCATCACAGGTGTGAAGCTTTTAGTCTTAACTGAAAAGTAACTTAATGTTCTTACGTATTTTTAATTATAATGCATTATGGTTGCATTTGTTACATTTATGTGTCTGATTGTGTAGAACCTGGTCTAGAAGAACTCTCTTCTAACATAGGAACTTTTTTCTTTTTAACATTAACATTTAATAAATGACTTAAAAGTATATACAGATACATGAATTACTATTTACAGGCTTGACCTGTTAAATCTGATTTTTTGCTATCTTTTAACAGGTCCAGCGGACTAGGCAATTGGTAACTTCACCGAGTCCAATGAGTTCTTCTGACGGCAAAGTTCTTCCCCTCAATGTACAGGTGGTCACTCAGCACATGCAGTCTGTGAAACAGGCACCAAAGACTCCCCAGAACGTTCCAGCCAGTCCTGGTGGGGATCGTTCTGCCCGGCACCGTTACCCTCAGATCTTACCCAAACCAGCGAACACCAGTGCACTCACCATTCGCTCTCCAACTACTGTCCTCTTTACTAGTAGTCCCATCAAAACTGCTGTTGTACCCGCTTCACACATGAGTTCTCTAAATGTGGTGAAAATGACAACAATATCCCTCACACCCAGCAACAGTAACACCCCTCTTAAACATTCTGCCTCAGTCAGCAGTGCTGCAGGAACAACAGAAGAATCAAGGAGTGTTCCACAGATCAAGAACGGTTCTGTCGTGTCACTTCAGTCTCCTGGGTCCAGGACCAGCAGTGCGGGGGGAACATCTGCTGTGGAAGTCAAAGTGGAACCCGAAACATCATCAGATGAGCATCCTGTACAGTGCCAAGAGAACTCTGATGAGGCTAAAGCTCCCCAGACACCTAGTGCCCTTTTGGGGCAGAAAAGTAATACAGACGGAGCACTGCAGAAACCTTCAAATGAAGGTGTCATTGAAATAAAAGCAACTAAGGTCTGTGACCAGAGGACCAAATGTAAAAGTCGCTGTAATGAAATGCTGCCAGGCACGTCAACAGGCAATAATCAAAGCACTATCACTCTATCAGTTGCTTCTCAGAACTTAACTTTCACCAGCAGCAGCTCACCACCTAATGGTGACTCAATCAATAAAGACCCTAAATTATGCACTAAAAGCCCAAGAAAACGACTGTCTTCTACATTGCAAGAGACCCAGGTGCCTCCTGTAAAGAAACCAATTGTGGAACAGCTTTCAGCAGCTACCATAGAAGGGCAGAAACAAGGCAGTGTTAAGAAGGACCAAAAGGTTCCACATTCAGGGAAAACAGAAGGTTCAACAGCAGGTGCTCAGATTCCTAGCAAGGTATCAGTAAATGTCAATTCACACATAGGAGCAAATCAACCCTTGAATTCCTCTGCCCTTGTTATCAGTGATTCAGCTTTGGAACAGCAAATAACCCCATCATCATCTCCAGATATAAAAGTAAAACTTGAAGGAAGTGTCTTTCTGTTGGACAGTGATTCAAAGTCAGTTGGCAGCTTTAATCCAAATGGATGGCAACAAATCACTAAAGATTCTGAGTTTATATCTGCCAGCTGTGAACAACAGCAAGATATCAGTGTTATGACAATTCCTGAGCACTCTGATATCAATGACTTAGAGAAATCTGTTTGGGAATTAGAAGGAATGCCACAGGACACATATAGCCAGCAGCTACATAGCCAGATACAGGAATCTTCTTTAAATCAAATACAAGCACATTCTTCAGATCAGTTACCTCTGCAATCTGAACTGAAGGAGTTTGAGCCTTCTGTTTCCCAGACAAATGAAAGCTACTTTCCTTTTGATGATGAACTTACACAAGATAGCATTGTGGAAGAGCTGGTGCTTATGGAGCAGCAAATGTCAATGAACAATTCTCATTCTTACGGCAACTGTTTGGGAATGGCCCTTCAGAGTCAGTCAGTAACTCCAGGAGCTCCAATGTCATCTCACACCTCCAGCACCCACTTCTATCATCCAATCCACAGCAATGGCACTCCAATCCACACACCCACACCCACACCCACACCCACTCCTACTCCAACCCCAACCCCAACCCCAACATCTGAAATGATTGCTGGATCTCAGAGTATGTCACGGGAGAGCCCTTGCTCCAGGCTAGCCCAGACTACACCTGTGGATAGTGCTTTAGGAAGTAGCCGACATACACCCATTGGTACTCCACATTCTAACTGCAGCAGTAGTGTCCCCCCTAGCCCTGTTGAATGCAGGAATCCATTTGCATTCACTCCAATAAGCTCCAGTATGGCATATCATGACGCCAGCATTGTCTCAAGTAGTCCTGTGAAACCGATGCAAAGACCCATGGCCACACACCCTGACAAAACCAAGCTTGAATGGATGAATAATGGGTATAGTGGGGTTGGTAATTCATCAGTTTCTGGCCATGGTATTCTCCCAAGCTATCAGGAACTAGTGGAAGACCGTTTCAGAAAACCTCATGCTTTTGCTGTGCCTGGACAGTCTTATCAGTCTCAATCCAGACATCATGACACTCATTTTGGTCGTTTGACTCCTGTCTCTCCTGTGCAGCATCAAGGTGCCACTGTAAATAACACCAACAAACAGGAGGGTTTTGCAGTCCCTGCCCCTCTTGATAATAAAGGAACTAATTCATCTGCCAGCAGCAACTTCAGATGCCGGAGTGTGAGCCCTGCTGTTCATCGCCAACGTAATCTTAGTGGAAGCACCCTCTATCCAGTATCTAATATCCCACGATCTAATGTGACCCCCTTTGGAAGTCCAGTTACCCCAGAAGTTCATGTTTTCACAAATGTTCACACAGACGCATGTGCCAACAACATAGCTCAAAGAAGCCAATCAGTTCCATTGACAGTCATGATGCAGACAGCCTTCCCAAACGCTCTTCAGAAGCAAGCAAACAGTAAAAAAATAACCAATGTTTTGTTGAGTAAACTTGATTCCGACAATGATGATGCAGTGAGAGGTTTGGGAATGAACAACCTGCCCTCTAATTATACAGCCCGGATGAATCTCACTCAGATTTTGGAACCTTCCACTGTTTTTCCTAGTGCCAACCCACAAAATATGATCGATTCCAGCACTTCTGTTTATGAGTTCCAAACACCATCTTACCTCACCAAAAGTAATAGCACCGATCAGATCAATTTTTCTCCTGGAGATAATCAAGCACAATCAGAAATTGGAGAGCAACAATTAGATTTCAATAGCACTGTTAAAGACCTGTTGAGTGGAGACAGCTTGCAAACCAACCAGCAGCTGGTAGGTCAGGTAGCATCTGATCTCACTAATACTGCATCTGATTTCTCTAGCGATATCAGGTTGTCTTCCGAGCTCTCAGGCAGCATCAATGATTTGAACACTTTAGACCCAAATCTACTGTTTGATCCAGGTCGTCAGCAGGGACAAGATGATGAAGCTACACTGGAAGAATTAAAGAATGACCCATTATTTCAACAAATTTGCAGTGAATCCATGAATTCTATGACTTCATCAGGTTTTGAATGGATAGAAAGCAAGGACCATCCTACTGTTGAAATGTTGGGTTAAATTGTGTTTTATAACATGTAGCACACTGTATCTAAAGACATATGTATTGTATTTGTCTTAATGGAAGTGCCTCCCGCAGCAGAAATACTATTAATTGTGACATTTTAAAAGCGTTTGCTGCAGAAGTGGTTTCTTCAGTAGGAAATGGTTAGACTTGCCTCAGTTCTTAACAAGTGTCTAAAGACAGTAGGCTGTAGAAGAACAAGTATTAGGTTTTAAATTTTATAATGTGCCCCATTTATTCACATTGATTGACTATCCAGCTGTTACAAGAGAAGTCCATCTTTATTTTATGTAAGTTAGTTTCATTTCATCAGATGATCTGCACAGAACTCAGAATAAACCATCAATTTTAGGTATAGGCTATTTTGTTGTTGGCATTGTCTTTTAGATATAAAATCATAGCTAAAGTGAACTGTAGACAAGAAAGTCTTCCTTGAAACAGGGATAATATTCAGGTTATTATAAATATTTAGGCTTGAAGCATAGAGCTACTGTAGGGTGAAAAATCTCTGTAGGACTTTCTGGGGCTTCAGTACCATTTACACCCACGATGAAGGGCTTAAATAGAAAATAATGGAAAATTAAATATTACTTTAAGGAAAGCAAAGCTGCACTAAAATTTTTAAGGGAAAAAAACAAGTAGCCATTTATATTTGTGACCTTGCATTAATATTTAAATGTTGATTTTAATATGGAGCTAGCACACATAGATGCGCAGGCACGCACACACACAAAACAAGCAAATGTAACTAACTCCAGGCATTTGTAATTTAATATAATAAATACAAGCATGTTAGAAAAATGCTTTATGTTTTATTATTTGTTAAGTTAGGGGAATGAGAAGGAAAACAAAAGCATTCTCTTAGTTTCATCACAATGGCTACATGTACATATTGAGATTCTAATTGAGATTTACTTTGAAATTTTTCATTAAAATATTCCACAATAATCAGTTTTTTTCCTCTTCAATTGAGTGACTGACTCCCTCACTCCTCCTGAATATAGTAATGTAGTTTGATCATAGGATCCCTTTGAAAAACAGGAAGGAGGATAACATAAAAAACAACAAAAAACATTTCACCACCTAAGGTCTGAAGCCACAAATCTTTATATCTCTGATGAAACAAAGGGGATATCAATAGTACTTGAAGAAGAAGAGCATTTTATTACTTGCTTAATTTATTTATTATGATAACCACAATTGCAAAAGAACAACTCAGGATTTGTTTTAAAATGTTTCTCTCTATGGCTCCCATTTTGTTTTGTGAATAATTATTTATGAGTTGCATGTTGACACAAACCTACTCACTGGTTGAAAGCTCCATTTAAGTGAGTTTCAAGATCACTTTCAAAGAGATTTTTAAATTGCCATTGTTTTTAAAGCTAACGTAAAACCATTTGCTATGCTACCTTGAACCTAGCTAAGCTTTCCTTTACCTTAGTAAGCCAATCAGAAGACTACAATCAATGAATATTTAGCAAATGTGCTGAAGGGTTTAATAAGGTTTTGTTGTTCAATAAATTTGCAAGGTAGGGTATTAACATATTTTGATAAATAAATGGTGCTAGAGTTGGCGCAGAGGTTTATATATTGATATGTCTTAGTTATTGGCATTTGTGTGTGTTTGCTGTTATCTTGATTTCATGATTTGTTAGGTATTTTTTTCTTGATGCTAGTTATTTCTTCACTGTACATTGAGACACAGCACTACTGCACACCAAAGTATGCAATACCCAAAGGAAACTGTGTGATTTCTCCTGACAAATGATGGGAGCCTTTCTTTATGAGATACTCTGAAAAGGAGATTTTGAGGCCATTCTAATCCCTTGTTTACATTATTAGCTTCCTACTAATATAAAAATAATGGAAATCTTTTTTGATAAAAATATTAAGACTGGAGGATTTTTAACCCCTTGTACAGTATTGCAGCAAACTCTTTAAATTTGGTTGAATTCGTCCAGCAAACTTTCTGGGGTTCATATATTGCACTAAATTTGTTGAACCTGTGGTAGGCACATCTCTTAGGATAAATGCAACCAATACAGTCCACAGATTAAACTTTTTAAATGTGTTTCATTATGAAAAGACAAAATGTCATCAAAGTGACAGATAAAATTGTCTTATGTAGCAATGTGCATTGATCTCAATGAGATATTTCTATTATTCTCTTACATGAGAATATTACAGCAGGAAGAATTAAGTTTAGTTTGCTTCACCATGTTAATACATGATCACAAAATGTGCATGAGTGTTATTGACTTATCTTGTACAGTACTAGGATTCCTGTAACCACTCTTTTTTTTCTTCGCTGTATTGAAACTGGTTCAGTGTTAACCAGGCAAGCATAGTTATTCACAGTTTATTTACTTTATGTTTACTAATTCTGCTTAGTTATTGTTGAATATGTTCTGTTCCAGATTATTTTTATTGTTTTGATGTTTAAAACATTTTGCATACTGTTTATCATAAAACTTCATGAAGTAAATAATTTTGCATATAATTGCAATAAGCACTGACTTTTGAACTGAAAAGAAGGAAAGTGTTTTTTTGTGCAGTGCTTCTGAGGTTCATATAATAGTCTTGTACTATAATGTGCTTTACTACACGATAAATGACAAAAACAAGCCCTGTTTCATGTTTCATTTAGTGCAAAAAGTCAGATTTCCCCAGTGTTTTGTTGTCTGTTGTACCTGCTGAAACTACAGTAGTTGAATATTGCGGTAGCATTTCAGTTCTCTTTTTTTATTAAAGTGCTCAAAAATTGTTTTTTAAATGTTTTCAAAAACAATTAAAAACATTTTATATTAAACTGACTGGATCTGAAGGTGTTTTATGGGACATATTTTATATAGGCAACACATTTTGTAAACAGACCCAATGTTATTCTTCCTTTGATGTCATTAACTTTAGGGAGTGAATAAAAATGAGCAGAAGGCAGAACAGTGCTGCTGATCTGCTGTGTGCTATTAATCCAGAAGAATACACAGATCTTATTTCATTCATCAAAACTCTGTTGTTCACTTAGGATTATTACCAATGAATGGTGCATGGCATAGAACTTTATGTTGTCCAAAAAGCCATCTTTTTCTCTTTCACATAGTGTTTAAATGCTAGCCTATGGAGTACCTAGGTAAGTATATTTCTGGAGCTCTGAATAGAAAATGAGAAAATTTTAAGCATAGCTGTGTTCAAAAGCGGTATAGACATTTCCAGGTACCAGAAATAACAAACTGATAAGTGTAATGAATTTGTAAGCCAGAACCTGGGCTACAGGTCTGGAAGCAGGCTGAAGTAGCCAGAAGTGTCAGCTCCTGCAAAGTAATGAAACCAGGGTCTTGAATGGAGTTTCCTCACTCTTGAAACTGAGAAGCAACAACAGCCAGTGCCGGGGACTATATATTGTAGACAGATCTTCTCAAACAGCCTACTCCTCTGTTTACATAGATCTTTGTAGATCTGTGATAGTTCCACTATCACCATAGATCTGGAGCCCTCAGTTTGAACAGGTGGTAGAAGCAATTACAAAAGGAAAGGAGTGGAGATTAGGAAGGGAGAGGTAAAGAGCAGGAAGGCTCCCAAGCAAGCTGAGCCTGCAGATCAAAATTCAAAAGTACTTGAAGAAAATGAAACCAATCCTAAGAAAGGCAATCAATCACTCAAGAGAAAATGAAAGTAATGAACTACCTAGATAATACTATAAAATTAGTATGTTAGGATCCTCAGTGCTCAATGACATGGAAGGGTAAAATGTCAGAGGAGGCAAACATAAGAACCAGTGCATAGAGTCAACCAGTAAGAAATTCTGGGGGTGAAAATACTGTGTAACACCTGAGGTGATTTCGGTTGCAAGTAATTGAAAACCCAACACTGGCTTAAACCATAAGGACACTTACTTTTAGCTTAATAATAGTGGAGATAGGAGGTTCAAGGGTTCATTCAATGGTTCATTGTTTACAGGCACCAGATCCTGTTTGTGTTTCTGTTCCATTATCTTCAGCTTTGCTTTGCTGTGTCTATTACCTCATGGTCGCAAGATGGCTGCCACAGCTCAGATGTTATACCCTCATAACA
Organism: Gorilla gorilla gorilla; assembly: GCF_029281585.2. Taxonomy (NCBI): domain Eukaryota; kingdom Metazoa; phylum Chordata; class Mammalia; order Primates; family Hominidae; genus Gorilla; species Gorilla gorilla. Next base: position 56,880,618 of record NC_073240.2, on the reverse strand, counting down.
TCCCAAGCAGGATAGTAAGAGCAGTTCTTAGCCTTTTATCAGAGAAAAAAAAATCTCAGAATCTTCCATTAAGCATTCCATACACACACTGTTAGTCTCATTGTATTAAACAAAGGCTCATCCTAAGGCCAATTACTTAGCTTAGATCCTTAATTAATGCTTTATAGGTAGGAGGGGGGCCCATTTCCTGGAGCATGTGGTCATTCATCTTAAATGAGTTCCATCACCTAGGGAAGATATTAGGGACTTGCTGTTTGGGAGGCAACCAGTAGTGGTCACTGCAAAAAATAGCTAGGTAAGATGAGTAAGATCTTGTATCCACCTTTGAAGGGCTTACAATCATAAAGAGTTAAGTACATGTTCTTTGTTAAGTGCCAACAGTATGTATAATACACTATGTAGAAGAAAAAATAAGAATTTGAAATCTGCCAAACTAAGTATAAGTTTACTGGTGCTAACTGTTAACTGGTATCTTGCCTTCCCCCTATGAGCTGAAAAATCAGGTATTATTGAGTATCACAAATGCAAGTTGCCTCAGCTCCTACAGCATAAGAAAAGACCAAACTTTTTATTTTGTTAAATCTGAAGTACAGATTTTGACATGCATTGTTATAAATGAATTTTTAAATAATTAAAATTATAAATTTATGGATGGGATCACTTATTAATATTGCATCATCTGAAATTTTAAAAATATGTATGCCAGTCTTGTTGCTATAATCTGCTTAGAAAAAAGAACAAAACAAAAAGACTACATTTTTCAAGATTTGATTTTTAAGAAGTACTTAATTCTTGGAGAGGAGAAAAGAGTCATATAAATAAAATATATCATGAGAGTGATATTACTGTGGTATATAGAGTATTTCTTTGCATTAGACCCAGTGTTAAATAGTTTGCATATATTCTCATGTCCTCATTGTAACAATTTTTAGCGAGTATTATTTTTCAGGTGAGAAAATTTTACTTCAGAGATTAACTGGTGGAGGTAACATAATAACAGGAAGAGCCAGGATTATCTTAATTTCAAATCCCACTTCATACCATTATGCTATACTTAAGATATGTGTTCACAGTGTACCTACTGCAGTTGTATGATCTGGTTGCTTCTTTGAAATTTTCATTCTGGTTTTAAATTTAGAATTGAGTTTGATTTTTGTGGAGTTCTTTAACCTCCCATCCTTATATGTCAACAATTCTTTTTCATTTTTATTGCTTTTAGATTTACCTGTAGTTTGTAATTTTCCTCCAAATTACTTGAATCCTTTTCCCTCCCTTCTCTCCATAGAAATACCCTGATGTATTAGGAGAATGAAGATTTAAATACAAAATTTTGTTTTCCACACAGCTTTTCAAGCACATTTCATACAGGTATACTCTAGTCATATCTATGTTTAAATCACTTAAAATGTCATCAAAATAAAAATGGGACTTTTTTTTAACAGATGATAAAGTGCCTAAAATATGTCAGTCTCTGTACAAGGTGCTAGAGAAGACACCTGCCATTTTGAAATTTTGCAATATAATGAAAAAGACACAGTGAATGTCTTTGCAGGATGCAATGAGGTCACTATAGCAGAGGCGGATACTTACCAGTAGTATGCATTCTCCCCTTCTTCCTTACTGTAAAAGTCCTTGATTTTTAGCTGAGCACACAGCCATCTGACCAAAAGGCTACATCTGCCAACTTCCCTTGCAGTTAAGTGGAGACACTTACCAAGTACTCAAAGAGATGTAACCAAAAGGTTTGGGTGCTACTTCTTTGAAGTGTTCTTGTCCTTCCTCTCTGCTGGCTGGAATGCAAATGTGATGGCTAGAACTCAAGCAGCCCTCCTGGACTTCATGTTAAAGACACATGCTGAGGATGATTGAACAACAAGATACAAGGAGCCCAGCATGATGACTTTGGGAGGGAAGATGCCCAATTAGTCCTGACTGCTTACCTCTGGATGTGTTTTACATGAGAGAAATAAATGTCTTTCTGGTTTAACTCACATTTATTTTGAGTCTTATTTTGAGTCTCTGTCACTCAACACAAATCCAAATTCTAGCCAACATAGCTGCTGGAAGGTTTTAAGCAGGAGTAGGGAATGTTAGAGTCACATGGTGATTGCCAAAAACATCATGGATGCCCCAATGGCAAACTGCATCTCATTTTCATTGCAATTGGTAAGTCAGGAGAGGATCCTAGAAAAATACCCTTTCATAGCTTTGGGGGTTGGGGGAGACAGAAATAAGAGTAGATGAATTCTGAGCTGCTGATCAAATTGAAAGGCAATATAGCATTCTGGTCAGACCTAGGTTTAAGTCTCAGCTCTGCCAATTATAACCGTGACCAATTATAACCATTCAAACTTACTTGAATATTAGTAATGATATCCATCTGGCAACCATTTCTAGTGCTGTGCCACATGGTTCTGGCCTGTTCATTATTTTTGCCAACATTTTGAATGAACACACACTAAGTTTGCTGTGGCAAATGTAGATTGGCTTGCTCAATTTCTGTTCCAGCTTCCTCCTTGTATGAAGGGGCAGGAAAGCCAAAAACCACATTTTCTAGACTTCCTCACAGCTAAGTTATGAATATGAATTACATTTCATCTATTAGATTTGTTATTGAAAGATCTGAAGGAAAAAAATTGAAGCAGAATCCATCTTCCTACTTCTTTTTGGTGACTTTTTCTTGCAAGCAAGCTCATGGAGAGTCTCTTAGCAGCAGTGTTCTAAAGTCTATTCTTGTGATTCTTAGGTTTGAAGGTCCATGTTCCAGTGCCAAATCACCAATTTTGTGAATGTCTAGAGGTGGTCAAGTGGTGCAGTGATGGTACCAACAGTATCAGCAACTTCCTAGTGTGGCTTCCTGCTATCTGCAGTAATTTCAGAGACAAACACATGGGTGATTCCCCTGATAATCAGCTCAACCATATTGTTCCAGGAGTCATTTCTGGAGGTAGTCTAAAGCCTGTTTTTCCACTTACAGTTGTCCCTCAGTATCTGGGCAGGGATTGGTTCCAGGATCCCTAGGGATAATGAAATCTGCAGATGCTCCAGTCCCTTACATAAAATGGCAAATGGCATAGCATTTGCATATAGCCTATGCACATCCTCCTGTATACTTTAAGTCATCTATAGATTACTTATAAAACCTAATGCAAGCCAGGCACGGTGGCTCAGGCCTGTAATCCCAGCACTTTAGGAGGCTGAGGCAGGTGGATCACTTGAGGTCAGGAGTTCGAGACCAGCTCGGCCAACATGAGGAAACCCTGTCTCTACTAAAAATACAAAAATTAGCCAGGCATGGTGGTGCACTCCTGTAATCCCAGCTACTTGGGAGGCTGAGGCTGGAGAATTGCTCGTACCCAGGAGGCGGAGGTTGCAGTGAGCCAAGATCGCATCACTGCACTCCAGCCTGGGCAACAAAGAAAGATTCCATCTCAAAAAAAAAAAAAAAAATGCAGTGTAAATACTATGTAAATAGTGGTTAGACTGTATTATTTTTATTGGTATATTTTTCTTGTTATTTATTGGCTTTTTATCCCAAATATTTTCAATCTGTGGTTGGTTCAATCTACAGATGAGGAACCTATGGTATGAAGGGCCAACTGTATTTATAAGCACTTAAACCTCTGCATTAAATCCTTTTCTGTTTAAAATACCTAGAATAAACATTTTCTACACTCCACCCTGACTCATAACATATGCCTATAGGCTAGGAGTCAAGAACATCTTAGATCTGGACCCGGTTCTATCATTCTTTTACCGTCTCTGCACTTTAAGAAATAATGATCCCTGTCCTAGTTACTTCCCAGAATCTTGTGAATCTCTGTGAAATATGACAATATGTTGTAAACCCTAAGTCTAAGAGGTTATCATTATCATAAATACCTGTGTGAAAGAACAGACATTTATCTGAGAGTGGGAAAAATTATTGTCCTTTTTAGCACTTAAATGTTATATTTTACCTGAAGCCCCCTTCTACCCCCACCACATACACATCTGTCAGAAGGTAAAGTATAAATCCATATTCAGAAAGGCACTGAACTTTGAATTAATGGCAATAAACAAGAAATAAGTGTTAGTAAACATTTTAATTTAAGCCAAGCTATATCTGAGCATATTTGTTTAACATAGATTATTTGAATCACAAGACCTCTTGTATTTGGACTTCATGTGTTTGAAACACACAGTATAAATTTCCTACCACAAACCCATTCCTAGTTAACATATCTCTTTACTGAATCCTTCATAGTCTTAGCTCATCTTCATAACAGTTTTGAGGTTGCTGCCTTAAGAAGTACTGGTAATTTCATAATTGATAAGCCAAGTCCCTGTTCGTTTGGTTTCTGTGACTTTGTATTCTCATTCACCTTCTACCTCTCAGATCCTTCATTCTTGGACTCTTTCAGGGACCAGCTTCCTCTACCTATTATTTAAATATAAAAATTCTTTGACATTCTGTCATTGGTTCTTCTCTTATTATTCTACTTTCTCTCCCTAGTCATTTCAGAAACTCCTACAGCTCTATTGATGGCCTCCAAATCTAATTTTTCACATTTGACCTCTCTATTTACTTCCAGTCTCAAAATCTAAATGCCCAAATTGACACACCTTCTCTTTTTCTCCAACATTCTCCACTTCCTATTTTCTGTTAACAATGTTATCACTGCAGTTACCAGTTGAAAGCTCACACAGCCAGGCATGCTGGCTCACGCCTGTAATCCCAGCACTTTGGGAGGCTGAGGTGGGTGGATCACTTGAGGCCAGGGGTTTGAGACCAGCCTGGCCAACATGGCAAAAACCCATCTCTACTGAAAATACAAAAATTAGCCAGGCGTGGTGGTGGGAGCCTGTAATCCCAGCTACTTGGGAGGCTGAGGCAGGAGAATCACTTGAACCCAGGAGGCTGAGGTTGCAGTGAGCCAAAATCACACCACTGCACTCCAGCCTGGGTAACAGAGTGAGACTCTGTATTAAAAAAAAAAAAAAAGAAAAGAAAACTCACATGCCCTTTCCTTCACCCTTTCCTCAACATCAAATGAGTTTCTAAGTCCCATACCTTTGAAATACATATCTATTTGTTTCTTCCTTTCCCTCCTGACCCTGCCTTGGTTGATGGATGAATTTCTCATTTGAAATACCAAATTATTTATAACTTCTGTAATAATTTCTGTACAATGCCATCATAGTAGTCCTTAACTCAAAAGCCTTTGATATTCAGAAGTCAATAGCCTTCATAGATATAAGCAATAACTAGTTAGAAGATACAACGCAAGAGAAGATCCTTTATTATTATTTTTTATTATTATTATACTTTAAATTCTATGGTACGTGTGCACAATGTGCAGGTTTGTTACATATGTATACATGTGTCATGTTGGTGTGCTGCACCCATTAACTTGTCATCTACATCAGGTATATCTCCTAATGCTATCCCTCCCTCCTTCTGCCACCACAGGACAGGCCCCAGTGTGTGATGTTCCCCACCCTGTGTCCAAGTGTTCTCATTGTTCAAGTCCTGCCTATCAGTCAGAACATGCGGTGTTTGGTTTTCTGTCCTTGAGATAGTTTGCTGAGAATGATGGTTTCCAGCTTCATCCATGTCCCTACAAAGGACATGAACTTGTCATTTTTTATAGCTGCATAGTATTCCATGGTGTATATGTGCCACATTTTCTTAATCCAGTCTATCATTGATGGACATTTGGGTTGGTTCCAAGTCTTTGCTATCGTGAATAGTGCTACAATAAACATACGTGTGCATGTGTCTTTATAGCAGCATGATGTATAGTCCTTTGGGTATATGCCCAGTAATGGGATGGCTGGGTTAAATGATATTTCTAGTTCTAGATCCTTGAGGAATCGCCACACTGTCGAGAAGACCCTTTTTATGCTAATAACAAAAAAGATAAAATATCCAAGCATGAACTTAAGAAATATATAAAGTTTATATAAAGAACACCTTTAAAACACTTCTACTGGCTGGGTACAATGTTTCACACCTGTAATCCCAGCACTTTGGGAGGCCGAGGCAGGTGGATCACATGAGGTCAGGAGTTAGAGACCAACCTGGCCGACATGGTGAAACCCCGTCTCTACTAAAATTATAAAACTTAGCCGGGCACAGTGGTGGGTGCCTGTAATCCCAGCTACTCAGGAGGCTGAGCCAGGAGAATCAATTGAACTAGGGAGGCGGAGGCTGCAGTGTGCCAAGATCATGCCATCACACTCTAGCCTGGGCGACAGAGCGAGACTCCGTCTCAAAAAAAAAAAAAAAAAAAAAAAAAGCCTCTTTCACTGAAAGGTCCAAGGTAGACCAGAGCAAATGGAACAGGAAAACGTACTTAGATGAGAAGAGTCAACATCGTAAAGACATCAATGCCCCGTAAGTTAATTAATACATTTAACATGATTCCCACAAAAATGCCAATTCTTTTCTAGAGCTTGGAAAATGGGATATACATTTAAAATGAGAACACAGATAAGTATAGCCCAAAAAATCCGAAAAGAAAGAAGTGTCTGAAGAGCTAGCCCAACAAGGTACTACATATAGCGTCACATGGCAAAAAGGCCCTATAAGTAATGTCAGGCAACAAATGACAAACTAGGAAGAGATATTGCAACTTATATCACATACATACCCCTTTATATTCGTATTAGGGGTAATATCCCTAATATGGAAAGAAGTCCTAAAATGGTGGGAGGCAGAAGGCCAAAATCTAATAGAAAAATGGGTAAAGGATATTAACAGACAGCTCACAGAAAAAGAAATGGTCATTGTGTAAGAGGTGTTCAAACCAGAGCAACTCCATCTTGAACACGGACTGGCTGGGTAAAATGAAGCTGAGACCTGCTGGGCCACATTCCCAACAGGTTAGCCATTCATAGCCACAGGATGTTTACAGTTAAAAGAAATAGGTTAACAATGTTAAAGGAACACATTAATAATGTTCACTGAATTGACCCAGGACTTAACAGACCCAGGAAATGTCCTGGTGTCCCAATATCTTAAAAACAAAAGCACTTTTAGTTTAAGAATAAGTTTTGCTTTCAACATAATAATATAGATTATTGCAGAAGACAGCAGTTATACAAAGATTAGCAATCTTTTGTGACAAACCCTTGTAGTAGAATACATCTCCCCATGATTTTTTGCTTTGTTATCTTATGTACAAACAAGCATGGCACCTAAGGCGAACATGTTCCTCCTCTTGCTTTTGGGAATGCCCTGCTCTGTCTATGGAGTGCTATTCTTTCTTTACTTCAATAAACTTACTTTCACTTTACCCTATGGACTCACCCCTAATTCTCTTTCTTGCACGAGCCCTCTCTTGGGGTCTGGATCAGGACTCCTTTCCAGTGACACTTCGACATGAAAAAAAAAAAAGTTCAGTCTGACTCATAATAAGAGAAATACAATTAAAACTACACCAAGATACCACTTCTCACTTAGGTTGGCGAAAATCTAAGTTTGACACCATCCTCTGTGGGAAACACTGTGAGACACAGGCGTTCTATATTGTTTTCTTGCACATTTCCTAGGAATTTTCTAGACAACAAACTTTGGACATCAAAATGACTAGAGAGAAGTCAACCTAAGGACTGGCATTGAGCATTAAATACCTATTGTAAAACTAAGACTACATGAGGTTAAAGAGGAGAGAGTATATACTATGTACTGGACACATCATCTGAAAATGTAGATACAACCAAAGTGGAAAGTGCCTATGCAAATAATTTTTTAACTTTTTCAATAAGATGTGTGTTGATAAAATAGGTGATTTCACTGAGACTGTTGTATATGTAATGTAAGACAATGCAAACTAATTGTGTGATATTCTAGTTTTATAATTCTTAGGTCCCTGAGAACCTGGACTCTCAGAAGAAAGGCTATGCCTGTGTAAGAAAGAAGTTTTAAGTAAAAACTCTGCAGTCCTGACTTTGAATTCCAAGTATCAGCATGAACTCATGGAACATCTTGGTGTACAATAGCAAGGAAGCTTCCAAAGACTATAGAGGTCATGTCAAAAAGACTCAAGAGCCAACTTGCAGAAGCTGCCACTGGACACAGATGGGACAATGTAAGCTCAATAAGGATGATAACTTCAGCAGATCAAAACACTTAAAATATGTTTAAGTCTATGAGTTTTAATGATCCTAAAAAATTAACTGCTCACCTTTTGAGGATGATAGGTAACCAACTTATTTTAATTGATAAAGAGAAAGAAACAAATATTTATCCCGCCTTTCCTTTGTGAGCTGGACCACTGGGTAACGAAATAATAGATAAGGGGGGCTGCTCTAGTTATAAATATTCTAGCATCCCAGCACTTTGGGAGGCCGAGATGGGTAGATTACTTGAGGCCAGAAGTTCAAGACCAGCCTGGTCAGCATGGTGAAACCCCGTATCTAATAAAAAATACAAAAATTAGCTGGGCGTGTTGGTGCGCACCTGTAATCCCAGCTACTCGGCGGCTGAGGCAGGAGAATCGCTTGAACCTGGGAGGCGGAGGTTGCAGTGAGCCAAGATCGCACCATTGCACTCCAGCCTGGGTGACAAGAGCGAGATTCTGTCTCAAAAAAAGAAAGAAAAAAAGAAAAGAAAAGAAAAAGAAATATTCTATCTAATGAATGAGGAAGGAATGACATAATGCCATTGAGTGTAATGGCAAAAACCACAATTACTTTCTTTTTTTTTTTTTTTTTTTTTGAGACAGAGTCTCGCTTTGTTGCCCAGGCTGGAGTGCAGTGGCGCAATCTTGGCTCACTGCAAACCTCCGTCCCTCCAGTTCAAGCAATTCTCCTGCCTCCGCCTCCAGAGTAGCTGGGATTACAGGTGTGTGCCACCAACCCCGGCTAATTTTTGTGTTTTTCAGTAGAGATGGGGTTTTGCCATGTTGGCCAGGCTGGTCTCGAACTCTTGACCTCTGATGATCCACCCGCCTCAGCCTCCCAAAGTGCTGGGATTACAGGTGTGAGCCATTGCACCCAGCTCAACTGCAATTACTTTTGTGCCAACCTACTAACATTACAGGCAAAGACTTCATGTCTAAAACACCAAAAGCAATGGCAATAAAAGCCAAAATTGACAAATGAGATCGAATTAAACTAAAGAGCTTCTGCACAGCAAAAGAAATTATCATCAGAGTGAACAAGCAACCTACAGAATGGGAGAATATTTTTGCAATCTGTCCATCTGACAAAGGGCTAATATCCAGAATCTACAAAGAACTCAAACAAATTTACAAGAAAAAAACAAGCAACCCCATCAAAAAGCGGGCAAAGGATATGAACAGACACTTCTCAAAAGAAGACATCTATGCAGCCAACAGACAAATGAAAAAATGCTCATCATCACTGGTTATGACAGAAATGCAAATCAAAACCACAAGCAGTGATTAAGGCTGCAGTGAGCCAAGATCATGCCACTGTACTCCAGCCTGGGTGACAGACCAAGACTCTGTCTCAAAACAAAGCAAAACAAAAAAGATACACTGTATCATGGGGGTACAATTAGTAAAATCAGAGTCTGAGAAACTCTACAGAGCAAACAGTCCAATTTCAAGAAAATGAAAAGCAATGGAAGAGGAAACTGTAGATTAAAAGACACTTAAAAAGTTATGTGGGCCGGGTGCAGTGGCTCACACCTGTAATCCCAACACTTTGGGAGGCCGAGGTGGGCGAATCACAAGGTCAGGAGATCGAGACCATCCTGGCTAACACGGTGAAACCCCATCTCTACTAAAAATACAACAAATTAGCTGGGAGTGATGGCATGCACCTCTAGTCCCGGCTACTTGGGAGGCTGAGGCAGGAGAATCACTTGAACCCGGGAGGCAGAGGTTGCAGTGAGCTGAGATTGCTCCACTGCACTCCAGCCTGGGTGACAGAGTGAGACTCTGTCCCAAATAAAAAAACTAATTAACTAAAAGTTATGTGAAATTTCATATTAAATAGGTGAAACCAAACTAAAATGTTTATGGATGCACACTTGATTGATCAAATCATGAAGAAAAGCAAATAAATGATTACCATAAAAGAATAAATGGACACACAGAGGGCTTCTGGGGTGGCTACCACAGTGCTGTTCCCTCACCTAGATGGTGGTCACAAGGGTGTTTGCTTTCAATAATTTGTTAAGGTAATTTGTTCTATGTGGCTTTTTCTATCTGTTACATTTTGCCGTTTTGAAAGGTTATTTTTAAAAAGAGAAGTGGTATCCTAGAAATGGGCAATTATTAGAAAATTTGCCTTTTCTCTATATCAACTGTTTTTAGGATAACCAAATACTTTGACACAGGGAAATTTTTCTTTAATGAAAGATTCCAAGGCCGCACACCGTGGCTCATGCATATAATCCCAACACTTTGGGAGGCTGTGTGGTGGGAAGGTCCTTTGAGCCCAGGAGTTTGAGACCAGCCTGGGCAACATAGCGAGATATTGTCTCTAGAAAAAAATTTTAAAAATTTGTTGAGCATGGTAGCATGTGCCTGTAGTCCTAGCTATTTGGGTGGCTGAGGCGGGAGGATCACTTAAGCCCAGGAGTTCGAGGCTACAGTGAACTATGATCGCACTACTGCACTCTAGCCTGGGCAACAAAGTGAAACCCAGCCTCAAAAAAACAAGATAAAAACAATAATTTAGTGTATATTTCAATATAACTAAAATAATTGGAATGTTCCTAACAAAAAGAAATGATAAATGCTTGGGGTGATGGACACACCAATTACCCAGATTTGATCATGACACATTGTACGCTTATATCAAAATCTCACATATACTCCATAAATACGTACGAATACTATGTATCCATAAAAATTAACAATAAAAAAAGTTCCAGGTAGTAAGTGTGAAGAGAATGATAAAATTAGAAAATCACCACTTTGTGAGACCTAATGAAATAGACAATTCAGGCAAAGACTATCAATGGATGAAACCAATAGGTGGATAGAAAATTTTACAGTGTGCATTAGCGTTACTAAGTGTGAAACAAGCAGGCATTGAGTAATTTTAATTTACAAGAAATAAAGGGAAAATTTAAAAAACACCCCAGGGGAGGAACCAAACCAATTCATATTTGGTAGTATTCTAAGGGATAACTGACATGCTTCCTTCAATAAATCAATGGCATAAAGGAAGAAAAGTGGGATGAGGAGGGCTGCTCTGGATTAAGATAGATTTAAGAGTTATAAAAGCTACATGATATGTGTGGACCTTGTTTAGAACATGATTTAAACAATCCAGCTTAAAAAGACAATTTTGAGGTAATCAGGAAATTTGAATAAGGACTGGCTATTCACTGATACCAAGGAATCATTAGGTTAATAATGGTATTTTGTTTGTGAGAAAATGTCCATAATTTTTAGAGATGCATACTGAAATATATGGAAGGGGAAAAACACAGGCTGTCCAGGATTTACTCTGAAATACTTCGATAAGAGAGAGAGGGGAGGAGAGAGGAAGAATGTCTTATAAAATCTTGCTAATTGTTTAATCTGGGAATGGGTTTATGGGGATTAATTGGGATTTTGTATTGTTTTTTATTTCTGTCTATATACATTTGAACATTTTTTTCATTAAAAAGCAGCTTTGTTATGATTCCCATTTAGAAGACGTAACTCAAAATCCAAGCCCTTTTGGAGGATATTTACAGCAATGCACAATCGATTCCTTCAAGTCATGTGAGCTGAGAAGAGGGCAGGCATAGTTCCCCTAAAGGAAAATCAGGGTGCTGTCTCCAGAAGAAGGGGAGTCAAAGTCAGGCCAAACATAATAAATCCCACTCTGTTCCCAAACAACTTTGTGAGCCTCATCTTAGAAAATGTCTTCTACCTAGCCAAACAGAACGACTTGCTGTTTCCTGAATAAAGCACATAATGCTATGCCTCTAAGACTCACACAGGCTGTTCCCTGCTCTTTAAAAAATACTTTTTCTTCAAAATCCACAAATGCCATCTGAGGGGAAGCCTTTGCCAATCTCTGCCTAGAGTAAGAAGACTCTGGTGGCACTTGATTCAGGCTTCTATGATAGTATTTTGCCTTGTACGGGCAAATACATATGTATCCACGTCCCCCATTAAACCAGAAGCTCCTTAAAGGCCCCTTTCATTGTGTCCATCAAAGCACAAAGCCCAATGACTTGTTTATAGCAAGGGCACAATCCTCGTTTGCTGAATTGAATTGATGTTAATGATTCTCAGATAGGTTTTCTCAAGAAGGCACATAACATTAAGCTAAGAAATTGTTGTCCTTCATAATAGCAAATAAATAAAACATTCGTTATCTGATATTTCTGGCCTAAAGACGTTGGATATCAGTTTAAAGACTAGATATCAGACCCAAATTGTATATAGCCAAGACGCCTGCTTAGAGATCTGTAAGGGGAGGCTGAGATGTGTTTGCATCTTGAAATATGTTAATTTCTTTGCCAACCACAGCAGATGGCCACCCTTGCTGCTTGTAACAGAAATTTAACTAATTTGACAATAGCCTTATGGTATTTCTGGTAGGATGCCAAATATTTGCATTAAACTAATCTTTGATTAAGCTACTATTTTGATATGTGAGTCTGTAAATGGAAACAGCCTCAAATCAAACTTAATTTCAATAAGCAAATAATATTTTTATTTTTAATTTGGTGACTGCAGTCTACTACAGTCTTTGTAAAATTATGCTATGCAAATGTATTTTTACATTTTTTTAGATAAACCTTTTAAAGGAAGTCTTGAAGTAGGCCTGTGTTTGCATTTGTAAATCAGAAGTGCATCACTGTTTTCTCTGTGTGGGGTGGTCTTCCACATGGAAGGAAGGATTCGCCTCAGGAAGAGGGCAGGAGACAAATAGTCATTGAACACTATGGAGATAACTTCCTTTAGCCTATTGCAAAAAGCCAAGGTCAATTTGAGGCTTTGAACTTAATTGCAAAGTAAGGAATTAGTTTCTCCCACTTCTGGATGAACCCTTACCCACCCACAAGAGGCCTAGGTTATCCATCGGCCCTAAATACAAAATTTCTCCTAAGTCCCTCTGCAACATTCTACAAATTTTCATCTCAGCCTGTATTGATTTCTGGACTTTTAGAACCCGGTTATACCTTACGGAAGTTAGGCTATACCCTTCTGTCTTCAAATGGGGAAATGGGATGGGGAAATGGGATTTGGAAAGGTGAGGAAAGTAATGAGTCAAGGCCAATATTCAAGCTGCTTGGTCTCTCACTCAGTGCTTTTTCAGGGCATCCCTAAGAACATGGGGAGGTTAGACTATATGAAACAATCTACACTTACAGTTCACTGCCACTTGCAGCAGAAAGCACCCTATACTGATAGGCTTCCCTTACCCTAGGTTTCTCCCCTCCACACATTTCTCTTTCTTTTATTTTTTCTTTTTTTTTTTGTAGAATTTATTCATTTATTTTTTCACTGACGCTGAATTTTTTCAAAAGATTTTATTTCTTGGCCAGGGACAGTGGCTCATGCCTGTAATCCCCAGTACTTTGGGAGGCGGAGACAGGCGGATCACCTGAGATCAGGAGTTCAAGACCAGTCTGGCCAACGTGGTGAAACCCCATCTCTACTAAAAATACAAAAAAAAAATTAGCTGGGCGTGGTGGCGTGCACCTGTAATCCCAGCTACTAGGGAGGCTGAGGCAGGAGAAATGCTTGACCCCAAGAGACAGAGGTTGCAGTGAGCCGGGATTGCGCCACTGCACTCCAGCCTGGGTGACAGAGCAAGACTCTCAAAAAAAAAAAAAAAGACCATCTCAAAAAAAGACCATCTCAAAAAATATATATATATACATATATTTTATTTTTTAAGAGCAGTTTTAGGTTCATAGCAAAATCTACAGAAGACAGAGATTTCCCATATACCCCCTACACCCACACATGCATAGCCTCCCCCATTATCAACATTCCCCACTAACGTGGTAACTTTATTGTAACTGTTGAACTTACATGGACACATCATGATCACCCAAAATTCATAGTTTACTAGGGTTCACTCTTGCTGTTGTACATTCTATGGGTTTGGACGAATGTATAAAGACATGTATCCATCATTATAGCATCATACAGAGTATTTTCGCTGCCTTAAAAATCCTCTGTGTTCTGCCCATTCATTCCTCCTATATCCTCCCACCAGCCCCTGGCAGGCAACCACTAATCTTCTTATTGTCTTCATTGTTTTGCCTGTTCCAGGATGTCATACAGTCGGAATCAAACAGCATGTAACCTTTTTATATTGGCTTCTTTCACTTAGTAATATGCATTTAAGGTTCCTCCATGTCTTTTCATGGCTTGACAGCTTATTTATTCTAGCACTGAATCATATTCCATTGTCTGGATGTGCCACCGTTTATTTTTCCATTCACCTACTAAAGAACATCTTGATTACTTCCACGTTTTTGCAGTTATGTATAAAGCTGGTATGAACATTCGTGTGCTGGTTTTGTGTGGACATAAGTTTTCAGCTTCTTTGGGTAAATACCAAGAAGCCCAATTAGACTGTATAGTAAGAATATGTTTCATTTTTTAAGAAACAGCCAAATTGTCTTCCAAAGTTGCTGTACCATTTTGCATTCCCACCAGCAAGAAATGAGAGTTCCTGTCATTTTACATTCCTGTCAACATTTGGTGCTGTCAGTGTTCAAGATTTTGGCCATTTTAGTAGGTGTGTAGAGATAGCTCATTGTTGTTTTAATCTGCATTTTCGTAATGACATATGATGTAGAGCATCTTTTCATATGCTTATTTACCATCTGTATTTCTTCTTTGGTGATGTATCTGTAAAGGTCTTTGGAACATTTTTTATTTTTGAGACAGGGTCTCACTCTGTTGCCTAGGCTGGAGGGCAGTGCAGTGGCACAACCTTGGCTCACTGCTGCCTCAACCTTTGAGTTCAAGCCAGCCTCCCACCTTAGTCCCCCAAGTAGCTGGGATTACAGGTGTGTGTCACTATGCCCAGCTAATTTTCTGTAGAGACGGGGTTTCCCTATGTTGCCCAGGCTAGTCTTGAATTCCTGGGCTCAAGATATCTGCCGATCTCAGCCTCCCAAAGTGCTGGGATTACAGGTGTGAGCCTCTGCACCTGGCCTGGCACATTTTTTAATCAGGTTGTTTGTGTTTTTATTGTGGAGTTTTAAGAGGGTTTTTTTTCTTTGTATATTTTGGATAACAACTCTTTTTTTTTTGCCATTTCTTTCTTTTTATTTACAGTTTGTGTTCAATGCAAATCAATTCCATAACATAAGAAGTTACTATGAATCAAAGCATAAATATACAAACACAATATACAATCCAAAACAGATGTACAGCATTCTGGAACAAAGCAAAAGAGTGTTCATTCACATACACAGTAGCTTCAGATCTGTTCAATCTGTTTGTTCCCAGGTAGTTTTCTAATGATGGAAAAAAATGACTTTGGTCATCAAACTACTGTGGCCATATTAGATTACCGGAACATCTAAGCATCAGTGTGTGACCATGCGAACGAAAGAGTTCGGGGAGTGTCTGTTTTTAAAAAGGTTTCTGTGTGTCGAGGCAGTTGTAAAAGATTTACTGCAGAATCAAGCCCACTTTTAGGCTTAGGACCAGGTTCTAACTATCTAAAAATATTCACTGATAACAAAAAGTGTTCCAAATATGGCTATTCTGATTCATAGTTGTTTTTTAAGGAAAAAAAAAGTATATACGAAAGACTATAAAAGTTTTTGTGAATTTAATGCAAATTAGCTTCCAGTCTTCACTTCCCAAATACTTGATTTACAGTTTTGACTCCTTTACATTTTTGCCTTTTTAATTTCAAGATTTGTAATTTTGCCTTCAAAACAGATCTTTTTTTAAATTGTAAAAAGTATTCAACATATGCAGAAATAAAAAGCATTTTGGTGGCCGGGTGCGGGGGCTCAAGCCTGTAATCCCAGCACTTTGGGAGGCCGAGGCAGGCGGATCACCTGAGGTCAGGAGTTTGAAACCAGCCTGAGCAACATGGTGAAACCCTGTCTCTAGTAAAATTACAAAAATTAGCTGGGCATGGTGTCGGGTGTCTGTAAAATCCCAGCTACTTGGGAGGCTGAGGCAGGAGAATTGCTTGAGCCTGGGAGGCAGAGGGTGTACTGAGCTGAGATTGCACCACTGCACTGAAGCCTGGGCGACAAAGTGAGACTCTGTCTAAAAAATAATAATAATAATAAAAAGCATTTTGAAATTAGTCGTGGTCAATGCAATTCTACTCTCTGGAATCCGTTTAACTAAATGAATGTAGTGATCTTGTTGAATGGAAATAGGTGATAGGAAATGCCTACCATTTGACTCTATATGGATAATCAAGAGTTGCTCAGAATGCTTGGATCTGGGGGTAGATTCTCATTCATCATTGCCCTGGCACATGTCAATTACTACATAAAAGGTCAAATGCAATGTCAAATCCAAAGTCTCAAGAGGAAAGTGAGTTCAGTTCCCAAGAGAACAGTGATAGCTCAACAATGTAAAACTTCATCTAGAATATATCGGCATTAAATTAGTGCTGTCGAAACAATACGTTGAGGAATTACAGTAACACCTGAAAGTTCCTTCTAATGTACATATAAATAGAATCATGGAAGCTTTTTATATTACCTGTTTTATGGCATTATAGAATTAATGAACCAAATGAAAACTGAATCTCCATTCCATAATCACATCCTTTATTTCTATTCTTATTTTCAAGGTAGTATTAAGTGTCCATATTTCTCAAGCCACATTCAAGGAAATCATGTCTTAACTATTTTGGATGTTGCCTCTCCTTCAACTTGTACATGAAACTCCAGCAGATTTAATATTGGCATGCATCATCTAGTCAAACCTTTCACATATTCTTCAAATCAATCACATTTGGGATTCTCAACATTTTCTGTGTCAATAAAAGGAATGGAATTAGTAGATTCGATGAATAACTGTTTTTCCTTGCCACACTGGACTTCCAGACGCCATTTGGATTGGGTTTAGAAGATGGGGAAGTTTAGAACATGTTTCTTGGCCTGAGTCTCTTAAGAGTAGAGATGTAGAAGAAAGAGTGAGACCTTGAAGAGACTGGCTGTTGACTGCAGGGCACCAACAGCCGCCTTGGTGGTGGCATTAGCTGGATTTGGGGCAGTTGAAGTACTCTGGGAGGAGTTACTTGAAATTGTTACAACAGTTGTTTGATTGGAATAAATCTGCGTGGGTAGGAGCAGTGCCAGCAGCAGCAGCCCCAGCCCAAGCCTGGCCACCATTGCTCTGCCCACGTCCCCTCTGTCGGTGTGCGGCGTGTCTGGCTGGATGCTGGGTGCTTGGAGAACTGCTCGCTCCAGGAGGGCTCAGGCAAAGTCAATAACAACTCTTTATCAGATTTTCTTTTGCAAATATTTTCTCCCATTTTGTGGCTTACCTTTTCGTTCTCTTGACAATCTTTTTCAGATAACAGAATTTTTTTTATTTAAATAAGGTCAGACTTATCCGTTCTTTCTTTCATGGATTGCGCTTTTGGTATTACATCTAAAAAGTCATCACCAAACCCAAGGTATCTAGAGTTTTTCTCTTATGTTACCTTCTAGGGGTTTTGTAGTTTAGCATTTTACATGTGGGTGTGTCATCTACTTTGAGTTAATTTTTTGAAGAGCATAAGGTCTATGTCTAGCTACATATTTTTGCATTCAGTTATTCCACCTCCATTTCAGTGGATATTCCACTCAATTCAGTGGATATTCAGTTGTTCCACCTTCATTTGTTAAACAGACTATCTTTTCTCCATTGTATTGCCTTTGTTCCTTTGCCAAAGACCAGTTGACTATATTTCTGTGTATTTCTGGGCTCTCTATTCTGTTCCACTGATTTATTTGCCTATTGTTTCACCAATTCACATTGTCTTGATCACTACAGCTTTAGAGTAAGTCTTAAAGCCTTGTAGTGTCAGGCCTCCATCTTTGTTCTTCTCCTTCAATACTGTCTTGGATATTCTGGGACTTTTGTCTCTGCATATAAATTTTATCAGTTTGTCAGTATCAAAATAATAACTTGCTGAGAATGTGATGGGATTGCAGTGAATCTATAGATCAGTTGGGAAAAACTGACATCCTGACAACATTGAGTCATCCTATCTATGAACATGGAATATATCTCCATTTATGTAGTTCTTTGACTTCTTTCACCAGTTTTGTAGTTTTCCTCATATAGAGGCTTGCCCATATTTTGTTAGATTTATACCTAAGCATTTCATTTTGAAGGGTACTTATGTAAATAATGATGTGTTTTTAATTTCGAATTCCACTTGTTCATTGCTGATATATATGAAATCAGTTGACCTTTGCATATTTATCTCTTATCTTGCAACCTTGCTAGAGTTGCTTATTAATTCCAGACATTTTGTTTGTTGATTTTCTCAGATTTTCTTCATGGATGATCATATCATTTGTGAAGAAAGTTTTACTTCTTCCTTCTCAACTTGTATTCTTTTTATTTCCCTTTTTTGTCTTACTGCATTAGCTAGGACTTCCAACACAATGTTAACAACGAGTGGTGAGAAACTTACAAGGGATGTGAAGGACCTCTTCAAGGAGAACTACAAACCACTGCTAAACGAAATAAAAGAGGACACAAACAAATGGAAGAATATTCCATGCTCATGCATAGAAAGAATCAATATTGTGAAAATGGCCATACTGCCCAAGTAATTTACAGATTCAATGCTATCCCCATCAAGCTAACAATGACTTTCTTCACAGAATTGGAAAAAACTACTTTAAAGTTCATGTGGAACCAAAAAAGGGCCCGCATTGCCAAGACAATCCTAAGCCAAAAGAACAAAGCTGGAGGCATCACACTACCTGACTTCAAACTATACTGCAAGGCTACAGTAACCAGAACACCATGGTGCTGGTACCAAAACAGAGATATAGACCAATGGAACAGAACAGAGCCCTCAGAAATAATACCACACATCTACAACCATCTGCTCTTTGACCAACCTGACAAAAACAAGAAATGGGGAAAGGATTCCCTATTTAATAAGTGGTGCTGGGAAAACTGGCTAGCCATATGTAGAAAGCTGAAACTGGATCCCTTCCTTACACCTTATACAAAAATTAATTCAAGATGGATTAAAGACTTACATATTAGACCTAAAACCATAAAAACCCTAGAAGAAAACCTAGGCTATGCCATTCAGGACGTAGGCATGGGCAAGGACTTCGTGTCTAAAACAGTAAAAGCAATGGCAAGAAAAGCCAAAATTGACAAATGGGATCTAATAAAAGAGCTTCTGCACAGCAAAAGAAACTACCATCAGAGTGAACAGGCAACCTACAGAATGGGAGAAAATTTTTGCAATCTACTCATCCGACAAAGGGCTAATATCCAGAATCTACAATGAACTCAAACAAATTTACAAGAAAAAACAACCCCACCAAAAAGTGGGCAAAGGATATGAACAGACACTTCTCAAAAGAAGACACGTGCAGCCAACAGACACATGAAAAAATGCTTAATGTCACTGGTCATCAGAGAAATGCAAATCAAAACCACAATGAGATACCATCTCACACCAGTTAGAATGGCGATCATTAAAAAGTCAGGAAACAACAGGTGCTGGAGAGGATGTGGAGAAATAGGAACACTTTTACACTGTTGGTGGGATTGCAAACTAGTTCAACCATTGTGGAAGACAGTGTGGCGATTCCTCAAGGATCTAGAACTAGAAATACCATTTGACCCAGCCATCCCATTACTGGGTATATACCCAAAGGATTATAAATAATGCTGTTATAAAGACACAGGCACATGTACATTTATGGCGGCACTATTCACAATAGTAAACACTTGGAACCAACCCAAATGTCCATCAGTGATAGACTGGATTAAGAAAATGTGGCACATATTCTACCAGAGACAAGGAGGAACTGGTACCATTCCTTCTGAAACTATTCCAATCAATAGAAAAAGAGGGAACCCTCCCTAACTCATTTTATGAGGCCAGCATCATCCTGATACCAAAGCCTGGCAGAGACACAACCAAAAAAGAGAATTTTAGACCAATATCCTTGATGAACATTGATGTAAAATCCTCAGTACAATATTGGCAAACCAAATCCAGCAGCACATCAAAAAGCTTATCCACCATGATCAAGTGGGCTTCATCCCTGGGATGCAAGGCTGGTTCAACATACACAAATCAATAAATGTAATCCAGCATATAAACAGAACCAAAGACAAAAACCACATGATTATCTCAATAGATGCAGAAAAGGCCTTTGACAAAATTCAACAACCCTTCATGCTAAAAACTCTCAATAAATTAGGTATTGATGGGACGTATCTCAAAATAATAAGAGCTATCTATGACAAACCCACAGCCAATATCATACTGAATGGGCAAAAACTAGAAGCATTCCCTTTGAAAACTGGCACAAGACAGGGATGCCCTCTCTCACCACTTCTGTTCAACGTAGTGTTGGAAGTTCTGGCCAGGGCAACTAGGCAGGAGAAGGAAATAAAAGGTATTCAATTAGGAAAAGAGGAAGTCAAATTGTCCCTGTTTGCAGATGACATGATTGTATATCTAGAAAACCCCATTGTCTCAGCCCAAAATCTCCTTAAGCTGATAAGCAATTTCAGCAAAGTCTCAGGATACAAAATCAATGTACAAAAATCACAAGCATTCTTATACACCAACAACAGACAAACAGAGAGCCAAATCATGAGTGAACTCCCATTCACAATTGCTTCAAAGAGAATAAAATACTTAGGAATCCAACTTACAAGGGATGTGAAGGACCTCTTCAAGGAGAACTACAAACCACTGCTCAATGAAATAAAAGAGGATACAAACAAATGGAAGAACATTCCATGCTCATGGGTAGGAAGAATCAATATTGTGAAAATGACCATACTGCCCAAAGTAATTTATAGATTCAATGCCATCCCCATCAAGCTACCAATGACTTTCTTCACAGAATTGGAAAAAACTACTTCAAAGTTCATATGGAACCAAAAAAGAGCCTGCATCGCCAAGTCAATCCTAACCAAAAGAACAAAGCCTGAGACATCATGCTACCTGACTTCAAACTATACTACAAGGCTACAGTAATCAAAACAGCATGGTACTGGTACCAAAACAGAGATATAGATCAATGGAACAGAACAAAGCCCTCAGAAATAATGCTGCGTATCTACAACCATCTGATCTTTGACAAACCTGACAAAAACAAGAAATGGGGAAACGATTCCCTATTTAATAAATGGTGCTGGGAAAACTGGCTAGCCATAGGTAGAAAGCTGAAACTGGATCCCTTCCTTACACCTTATACAAAAATTAATTCAAGATGGATTAAAGCCTTAAATGTTAGACCTAAAACCATAAAAACCCTAGAAGAAAACCCAGGCAATACCATTCAGTACATAGGCATGGGCAAGGACTTCATGTCTAAAACACCAAAAGCAATGGCAACAAAAGCCAAAATTGACAAATGGGATCTAATTAAACTAAAGAGCTTCTGCACAGCAAAAGAAACTACCATCAGAGTGAACAGGCAACCTACAAAATAGGAGAAAATTTTCGCAACCTACTCATCTGACAAAGGGCTAATATCCAGAATCTACAATGAACTCAAACAAATTTACAAGAAAAAAACAAACAACCCCATCAACAAGTGGGCAAAGGACATGAACAGACACTTCTCAAAAGAAGACATTTATGCAGCCAAAGAACACATGAAAAAATGCTCATCATCACTGGCCATCAGAGAAATGCAAATCAAAACCACAATGAGATACCATCTCACGCCAGTTAGAATGGCGATCATTAAAAAGTCAGGAAACAACAGGTGCTGGAGAGGATGTGGAGAAATAGGAACACTTTTACACTGTTGGTGGGACTGTAAACTAGTTCAACCATTGTGGAAGTCAGTGTGGCGATTCCTCAGGGATCTAGAACTAGAAATATCATTTGACCCAGCCATGCCATTACTGGGCATATACCCAAAGGATTATAAATCATGTTGCTATAAAGACACATGCACACGTATGTTTATTGCGGCACTATTCACTATAGCAAAGACTTGGAACCAACCCAAATGTCCAACAATGATAGAATGGATTAAGAAAATGTGGCACATATACACCATGGAATACTATGCAGCCATAAAAAATGATGAGTTCATGTCCTTTGTAGGGACATGGATGAAGCTGGAAACCATCATTCTCAGCAAACTATCGCAAGGACAAAATACCAAACACTGCATGTTCTCACTCATAGGTGGGACTTGAACAATGAGAACACTTCGACACAGGAAGGGGAACATCACACACCAGGGCCTGTTATGGGGTGGGGGAGAGGGGGGAGGGATAGCATTAGGAGATATACCTAATGTAAATGACGAGTTAATGGGTGCAGCACACCAACATGGCGCATGTATACATATGTAACAAACCTGCAAGTTGTGCACATGTACCCTAGAACTTAAAGTATAATAAATAAAAAAAAAATGAGCGGTGAGAGGAGACATCCTTGCCCTGTTTGCCTTGTTCCTAATCTTAGTGGGAAACATTTGAGTTTCTCACCATAAAATATGATGTTAGCTGTAGGATTTTGGTAGAGATTCTCTACCAAGCTGGGGAACTTCTCTCTATTCCCAGTTTACTCAGTTTTTTTTTAATCATGAATAGGTGTTATAATTCATCAAATGTTTTTTCTGCATTTATTGATACAATCATGAGACTTTTCTTCTTTAGCCTGTTGATGTGATAGATAACATTAATTGATTTTCAAATGTTGAACCAACCTGGCATACCTGGAATAAATCTCACTTGGTCATCATGTATAATTCTTTTTATACATTGTTGGATTGATTTTGCCAATACTTTGTTAAAGATTTTTGAATGAGAGATATTGGTCTGTAGTTTTCTTGCAATGTTTTTGTCTGGTGGTATTAGGGTAATGTTGGCCTCATAAAATAAGTTAGGAAGTATTCCTTCTGCTTCTATCTTCTGAAAGAGATTGTAGATAATTGATATCATTTCTTACTTAAATGTGCAGTAGCATTTACCAGTGAACCCATCTGGGCCTGTTGCTTTGATATCAACTATTAATTTAGTATCTTTAATAAAGATAGACCTATTCAGATGGACTATTCTTGTATGAATTTTGCAGATTGTGTCATTAAATGAATTGGTTCATTTCATGTAGCTTATCAAATCTGTGAACATAGAGTTGTTCATATTTATATTCTTTTAATGGCCATGTGATCTGTAGTGATGTTCCCGTTTTCATTTCTGATATTTGGTCATTTGTGTACTCTTTTTTTTTCCTTAGCCTGACTAGAGGCTTATTAATTTTACTCATATTTTCAAAGAACCAGATTTTGGTTTCACTGATTTCTCTATTGATTTCCTATTTTCAATGTCATTGGGCCAGGAAAAGTGGCTCATGCCTGTAGTCCCAGCACTTTGAAACACAAAGTGGGTTGACTGCTTGAGCCCAGGAGTTTGAGACCAGCCTGGGCAATAAAGTGAGACCTCATCTCTATTAAAAAAAAAAAAACTCATTGATTTCTTCTCTCAATTATTATTTTTTATGCTCAATTTGGATTTAATTTGCCTTTTTCTTCTAGTTTTCTAAATGGAAATTTTGATCATTGAATTTAGATCTTTCTTCTTTTCTAAGATAGGCATTCAGTACTATAAATTTCCTCTGAGCACTGCTTTTGCTGCATCCCACAAATTTTGATAAGCTGTGTTTTTTATTTTCATTTAGTTCAAAGCATTTTTTAATTTCTTCACGTTTCTTTTTTGACTCATGTGTTATTTAGAAATATGCTGTTTAATCTCCACATACATATATTGGGGTTTTCCAGCTATTTTTTTTAGACAGGGTCTTGCTCTGTCACCCTGGCTGGAGTGCGGTGATGTGATCACAGCTCACTGCAGCCTCAAACTTCTGGATGATCAAGTGATCCTCCTGCCTCAGCCTCCCAAGTAGCTGGGACTATAGGAGCCTGGCTAATTTTTAAATATTTTTGTAGCAGTCTCACTGCATTTCCCAGGCTGGTCTTAAACTCCTGGCTTCAAGCAAGCTGCCTGCCTCAGCCTCCCAAAGTGCTGGGTTTATAGATGTGAACCACTTCATCTAGCCTCTTTCTTTTTTTTTTTTAATTTCTAGTTTAATTCTATTGTGGTCTGAGAGCAAACATTGTATTATTTCTATTATTCTAAATTTGTTAAGGTGTGTTTTATGACTCAGAATGTGGTCTAGCTTGGTAAACGTTCTATGTAAGCTTGAGAAGAATCTGTATTCTGCTGTTGTTGGATGAAGTGCTCTACAGATTTTCATTATATCCAGTTGATTGATGGTGTTCTACTCTGTCCTTACTGATTTGGTGCCTGCTGGATCTGTTCACTTCTGATAGAGGAGTGCTGAAGTCTCCAACTACAATAATGTATTCATCTATTTCTCCTTGCAGTTCTATTAGTTTTTGCCTCACATAGTTTAATTGTTGTTAGGCACATACATATTAAGGATTATTATGGCTCCTTGCACAACTGACTCCTCTATCATTAAGCAATGTCTTTCTTTATTCCTGATCATTTTCCTTGCTTTGAAATCTGCTTTAAAATTAATATAGTAACTCCTGATTTCTTTTGATTTATGTTGGCATGGCATAGTTTACTTCATCCATTTACTATTAATCTATATGTGTCTTTATATTCAATGTTGTTTTCTTGCAGAAAACATATAGTTGGGTCTCATTTTTTGATCCACTCTAACAATGTCTGTCTTTTAATTGGTGCATTTAGACCACAGACATTCAAAGCGATCAATGATATAGTTGGATTAATACTTGCCATATTTATTTCATTCTCTATTTTTTGCCCCTGTAATTTGTTCCTATTTTTGTCTTCACTCTTTTTCTGTCTCTTATGGCTTTAATTGAGCATTTTATATGATTCCTTTTTCTCTTCTTTCTTAGCATATTAGTTATACTTCTTTTTAAGCTTTTTCAGTGGTTGCCCTCAAGTCTGCAATACACATTTACAACTAATTCAAGGCTGCATTCAAATAACACTATATGACTTCACAGATATTAGGAGTATCTGATAATAACAAAATATTCTTAATTTCTCCCTCCTATTTCTTGTACCAGTATTTCACTTATATATAAGTGCTTGTATGTATATACATACATATGTATATGTATGTATATACATACATGTATACGCATGCGTATACATACACATGTATATGTATATACGTATACATGTATACGTATATGTATACACATACGTATACATGTATATGTACATGTGTGTATATGTATGTATATACATACATATGTACATATTTATATATATATTTGGGTTTTTTGTTTTTTAAACAAAGTCTCGTTCTGTCTCCCAGGCTGCAGTACAGTGGCATAATCATGGCTCGCTGCAGTCCCAACCTCCCAGGCTCAGCTGAATATTCCACCTCAGCCTCCCAAGTAGCTGGGACCATAGGCACACACCACTAGAGATGAAATCTCACTGTGTTGCCCAGGCTTGTCTCACACCCCTAGGCTTAAGATCTACCCTCCTCAGCCTCCCAAAGTGCTGGGATTACAGGTGTGAGCCACCATGCCTAGCCTATATTTGTTTTTTCCTCAAGATATATAGCTACACATACATATAGATATATGCATAAGTATATATAACTGAATACATTGTTGTTACTTTGAACTTATATTTTAGGTCAGTAAAGAATAAGAAAAATAAAGGTTTTTATTTTATCTTCACAAATTCCTCTTCAATGCACTTCCTTTCTTTATGTAGACCCTGTTTATCTGTTAGATCAATTAAGAATAAGAAAAATAAAAGCTTTTATTTTATCTTCACAAATTCCTCTTCAGGGCTCTTTATGTAGATCCAAGTGTCTGACCTATATTATTTTTCTCCTCTTTAAAGAACCTCTTTTAACATTTCTTTCAAGGTGGTCTACTGGCAACAAATTCTTTCCATTTTTGTTTGTCTGAGAAAGTATTTACATTTCCTTCATTTTTTTTTTTTTTTTTTTTTTTTTTTTGAGAAGGAGTCTTGCTGTGTCGCCCAGGCTGGAGTGCAGTGGCACGATCTCGGCTCACTGCAACCTCCTCCCCCAGGTTTTAAGCAATTCTCCTGCCTCAGCCTCCAGAGTAGCTGGGATTACAGGCACGCACCACCACACCCGGCTAATTTTTGTATTTTTAGTAGAGATGGGGTTTCACTGTGTTAGCCAGGCTGGTCTCAAACTCCTGATCTTGTGATCCACCTGCCTAGGCCTCCCAAAGTGCTGGGATTACAGGCGTGAGCCACCGCGCCCAGCCTCTCCTTCACTTTTGAATAGTTTTGCAGTGTACACAATTCTAGATGGGCCGGTTTTTTCCCTTTAAACACCTTAAATATTTCATTCCGCTCACTTTTTGCTTGCATGGTTCTAAGAAGTCAAACGTAATTCTTGTTTTTCTTCCTTTATATGTACCTTATTTTCCATCTGGCTTTTCCAGGATTTGTTTCTTTGATTTTTTGTAGTTTGAAAATAATATGCCTACTTGTCATTTGTGTTTGCTTGGGGACTTGGATTTTTTTTTTTTTTTTTGGCATTTATTCTGCTTGGTGTCCTCTGAGCTTCCTTGATTTGTGGGTTAGTGTCTAACGTTAATTTGGGAAAATTCTCAGTCATTATTGTTTCAAATATTTCTTCCATTCCTTTTTCTCTTTCTTCTCCTTTTAGTATTCCCATTGTATATATGCTACAACTTTGTAGCTGTCCTTTAGTCCTTAGATATTCTGTTCTTTTTTATTATTATTCACTGTTCCATTTCATTTTCAGGTTTGGAGATTTCTGTTGAGATATCCTCAAGCCCAGAGATTCTTTTCTGTCATGTTCAGTCTACTAATAAGCACATCAAAGACATTCTTTATTTCTGTTGCAATGTTTTTTATCTTTAGCATTTCTTTTTTTTTTTCAGGATTTTCATTTCTCTACTTACATTGTTCATCTGTTCTTGCATGTTGTCCTACTTTATCCATTAGAGGTCTTATCCTGTTAATCACAGTTGTTTTAAGTTAATTCCAACATCCCTGTAACGTGTTATGTCTGGTTCTGATGCTTACTCTGTCTCTTCAAATTGTACTGCTTGCTTTTTAGAATGCCTCATAATTTTTTTTTCTTAAGACAGAGTCTTGCTCTGTCGCCCAGGCTGGAGTCCAACGGCATGATTTCAGCTCAATGCAACCTCTGCCTCCTGGGTTCAAGCAATTATTCTGCCTCAGCCTCCAGAGTAGCTGGAATTACAGGTGCCCGCCACTATGCCTGGCTAATTTTTGTATTTTTGGTAGAGACAGGGTTTCACCATGTTAGTTAGGCTGGTCTTGAACTCCTGACCTCAGGTGATCCTCCTGCCTTGGCCTCCCAAAGTGCTGGGATTATAGGCATGAGCCACTGTGCCCAGCCTTCTTTTCCTTTTTTTAAGACAGTGTCTTGCTCTGTCACCCAGGCCAGAGGGTTCACTGCAGCCTCAACAACCCAGGCTCAAGCGACCCTCCTGAGTAGCTAGGTACTGATGCATACCACCATGCTTGGCTAATTTTATGTAATTTTTGTAGAGACAAGGTTTCATCATGTTACCCAGGCTGGTATAATTATTTTCTTCATAACTGTATATGATGTAAATGGCAAAATGAACAGCTGTAAATAGGCCTTACTAATGTGGTGATGTGCGCCGAGCATGGTGGCTCATGCCTGTAATCCCAGCACTTTGAGAGGCTGAGGTGGGAGGATCACGAGGTCAGGAAATCGAGACCATCCTGGTTAACATGGTGAAACCCTGTCTCCACTAAAAATACACACACACACACACACACAAATTAGCTGGGTGTGGTGGCAGGTGCCTGCAGCGCCAGCTACCAGGGAGGCTTAGTCAGGAGAATGGCATGAATCTAGGAGGCGGAGCTTGCAGTGATCCGAGATCGTGCCACTGCACTCGAGCCTGGGCGACTGAGACCTTGTCTCAAAAAAATAAATAAATAAAATAATAATGTGGTGATGTGGTGTAGGGGAAAGGAAAGCATTGTGTAGTCCTGTGATTAGGTCTCAGTCTTTTGGTGAGCCTATGCCTCTGGACTGTGAACCTCACAGGTGCTTCTCAGGTCCCCTTTTACCCCTGCCCTTAGGTGAAACACGATGTCTGGAGTAGACTGGAGTTAGAT
This sequence comes from Gorilla gorilla gorilla, assembly GCF_029281585.2. Classification (NCBI taxonomy): domain Eukaryota; kingdom Metazoa; phylum Chordata; class Mammalia; order Primates; family Hominidae; genus Gorilla; species Gorilla gorilla. Next base: position 56,852,398 of record NC_073240.2, on the reverse strand, counting down.
ATGTCCCTTTTCTCAGTTATGTTCTGATAAAACCGCAGCAGCCCCAGCAGATTAGGCTCTAGTTAAATGGTTTCTCCTGAGAGCAGAATATGTTAAGAAGAACAGAGTGCTCTGGAATATTTCAAAATGCTTCCTTCCCTCCCATCCCTTCCCAGAAGCACAGAGAGATTTTTCTCTAGTATTTACTGTAATAACCTGGTGAGCTCCTAGAGATAAAACTCATAAAAGCATGAAGGTCCCCCTATGACTGGGTTCCCCTGGAGTTATTTTTAACTCTCAGGTTTTGTTCACACTGACTCTCCAGCAATTCATCAATTACAGTTCAGGTGTTCCTAATTTGGCACTGGCTCCAGTGGTGGTTTCCACTCATGAGTCTCCACCTGGTAAGCCATGACTCCCTGTACCCACCCGTTTGTCTCTCCAATCTTA